>NC_080669.1:2623300-2720454 GCF_027579445.1 Ammospiza nelsoni
AAAAGAAAAGAAAAGAAAAGAAAAGAAAAGAAAAGAAAAGAAAAGAAAAGAAAAGAAAAGAAAAGAAAAGAAAAGAAAAGAAAAGAAAAGAAAAGAAAAAAAATACCATGACATAACACATAAATAAAAATCTAAGTTCTAGAAGAGACCATACATATGTTAAGACTGGCAAAAAACAAAAACAAAAACAAAACAAAACAAAAAACCCACAAAACCCACCAACAACCAAAAAAACAAAAACAAAACAAAACAAAGCCACAAAAACCACCAAAAACCAAAAAAACCCAAAAAACATAACCCAAAAAACCCCAAAAAAATAAAAACAGAGGAAAATAAACTTAGATTTCCAGAAAATTCCAGCAAAATTTGTATTAAAAAACCTTTTCTTGCTCTTGGAGAGTGGAGGAAACACTTGAACCTTTTCTATCTCATTGATTGCTTGCCTGACAATGGCTGACTAATGTGTACTGAGCAGGTCCAGTCTGCAGAAGTTAATGTGATAAATGGGGTGAAATTAGGTGTACCCTCCACACCTCTGTGACACCTCTGTGCCTGCTCTGATCTGGAGGCGACTTCAGACTCTGAGGGGAAATTTTGCTGAGAACTGCTCCTAAAACCAGGGATCCATCCATCAGCCTTAAATGCAGGAAAAATAGCAAATCAGAACCACTGAACATTGCTCACAAGTTTATTTAATGCAAAATCACACATATTTTGTCTTTTCTCATTGCCCCACCCCTGATTCTATCCTAAAAATCTTGATATATCAGGGTTTTGTTCCTTTTAATGGAAAATAGTTCCTAACTTTGACTTTTAATAGCAGACTGTTTTAAAAGTTTCTATTTGTTTTTTCTGGGTTGTTGGGGTTTTCTTTGTTTTTTGTTTTTTCTCTGGGGGGTTTGACTTGGTTGGGGGTTTTTTTGTTGGTTTTAGTTTTGTTTTTGCTTTTGGTTTTTGTTTTTGGGGAGTTTTTAGGTTGGGGGTTTTTTTTTTGTTGTTGTTGTTTGTGTGGTTTTGGGGCAGAGTTCAATTTTTTTTAAACTTCTCCTCAAGAAGCATTTGTTTCTCATAATGCCAGTTCCTTCTGAAAACAGGGTGAGTGGACATTTCAACATTTCATGGTTTGGAACTCTTACTTGGCAGGAGGCACTGCTTTAATAGACATATTGCTTTACACTGAGGCTTCACCATCTGTTCTGCCCTCTAATTACAAGCACAGATATAACATAATTCAGTGATCCATCTAGGAATACAAGTGATTTATATCCGTGTGGTTTTTTACTTACATGGTAAATGAAATGAGCATCTTTTAATTATTTTTTTTTTTTTGTTGTTTGTTTCCGTTTCAAAATCAAGAGATAATTGATTTCCAATTATATAGATGATACTTTAGGGTCACAGGAACTCACATTTCAAGCGTTTATCCATCAAGTTTAAAAATCTAAGCTAAATACCAAATACCACAAACATGTGTTCTGTTTTTTATTGAAAAATAGAAATTCCAATGGTCAAATCCTTTAAGGGACTGGAAGACTCATTTAGCTTTCTTGTTGTGAATGAAAATCTTCAAAATATGAAGAAAGAGAAGAGAAAGGAAACAAAGAAATCATAAGAGACAGTCAACTACAATCTGGCTGAGTTAAAACAATTTTGGGGTCATCTTAAATCTCCCTCAGCCTCTTCCTGTGTTGCTTATCTTCTCTAAATCAAGACAATTAAAATAAAACAATCAGATAAAACAATCAGATTTTTTATTTTGTTCTTCTGTTTGTGCCCAGTTTCTGCTTATTTAATTAACTTTAAAATTTACAGTTTTTATTCACATCCACACATTTAATCTTATTCACATGGCAGCCCTGAAATAAGCAGGAATGCACCTTAATTAACCTTCCACTGAATTCAAGCCCCCAAATCATTTATGCAGTACAATCATTTTATCTTCTATGCAAATATCAGTTATCTTTGACTTAAATACTTCCCAGCCTTTACTTTTCTTTTGGTGCAACGAATGAAAATTTACATTGCTCATAAATGGTTTTGTAGGCATGCATACCAAATCTTTTTTTAAAAACTTAGAGTGAAATTTTTCATGACTTGAACTGTCAAATGTTAATTACAGAGCCAAGATCTGCTGTGAAATAGCAAAAAGGGTGCTATTATGTACTGCCTGAGGTTGTATTCATAAAATATGCCCATATATATGTACATATAAAAGTTAATTCATAAAATTCAGTACCTACTTATGGGGTCAAGAATGTATGTAAACACCAAATAATATACACAAACACATTAACTTCTAGAGCGTTTAAACCAGACTTTATCTGATGTCGATGTAAAATAAAATACAGAATTAAAACAGCAACGTTAGATGATGTATTGCAAATCTTTGTTAAATCTTTCCCTTACAATTAGAGAAATATTTACCAGAACCAATACAGCCCTGGGTGTTTTCGCATCCTTTTGTCCTGCCAAGATCACTGTGGTGTTATAAAATGTCAGAGCTTAAAAACACAAGTTTTTCGTGGCTCTGCACAAATTAAACACCAGAGAGGTGATTTTGTGGGAGGGAGCAGTACCTGTACACAGCTCATTCAAAATTTGAGCACTGCCTCTCTCCAGGATTGTGCAGCCCCTTCCAGGCTGGTTAGGCATGAAGAGGTATCACCACTGAAACAAATCCCTTGCAAGTGTAATTAGCCTGACAAATAAATTTATACTAATTTATGTCAGTTAGAGAGCTTAATAACAACGGAGATCTCAATAAAGTGCAGTTTTGCAAGGGTTTAAAGCGTGCTTTTTTCAAGAGTCCGGTTACAGGTATTGGAAAAAAAGAAAAGATTGAGAAATCAGTGGCCATTTCTGCTAGGCTGAGAACTAAAAATCCCGGAATTGTTCACAGAGGGACCATTACAATGAGCTGAAATGGAGTAATTCTGAAAATTTAGGCCTAGTATTATTTTATTGGTGTTTGTGATCTGTGGAAAGTGCAGCAAATCATTGTGCAGCTGGAAGCTCAATGCAGTTTCCCCTTGGTCGAGGGCCCTATATTCGTGCTCCCCTATATTCCAGCAGAGAGGAATATCCAAGCCTGTACAAAAGGGGAAGAGAAATTTGGCTTTTGCAAAAGTAGAGAGGCGTTTTCACTTAAAGATTCAAATATTTCTGCCATTTAGTTAATAAATATATCACTGTCACCACTCAGGTATTTTAACAGGGAACTGGATTAGTCAAGATGTATCTCAAGACAGGGAGTAAGAAAAAAAAATTTTAAGAAAAAAAACAACCAAAAAACCCTAAAACGCTAAAAAAAAAAAAAAAAAGAAATAGATGGAGAAAATTCATAAAAATGAATTTTCATATTAAAAAATATTTTCATATTTTAAAAATATTCAATTTTCATAAAAGTTAATTTTCAGAAACCAAATCAGCACAAAAGCCTTGCAAAATGTATCTTTCTTTTATACAGTTTAACTTTTTCAAATATGAGAAACCTAAATTGCTGTAAGTCAGTTTAATCAGAATGCAGAAGTACCCCATTGAGTGGAATGAATTTCCAGTATTTACCTACATTAGATAAGCAGAAATAATACAGACAAGGGAATATTGCATACGCGCTTTCCCCTTTTCCTTAAACTCATATTAACATAGAAATTTATTCTTTTCAGCTAATAAAAAGATATTATGCTATTACTATACTTTGTTGCACTTAAATAATATTTCTGATATTTTCTCCTGCCAAAAAAACCCAATATTCCAAATTAAGCCTATATGGATTAACATATACTTAACAGATTGGGAATTTAAATTACTACTTGTAGGACACATATCTGAAGCAGATTCAGTGTATTTCTTCAGACCTCCCAGTTGGTTATTGAGTATCAATAGCAAAATGGTATCTTTAGAAACATCCTACAGAAAAAGTGTTACTGGTAAAACAGAAATTATTGTAAAATTCCGGCCAGCTTTCTCATAATAAAATCAAAATTAGTGTGGAATCCTTAGATTGTTTATCCATACTCTTCAGAGAAAAAAAAATGCAGATTATTTCCTTTATAAACAGAGAGAAAATAGGAGGGAGCCAATGATAAAATGGCAGCAGCAATTTGGAGCAGGGAAGGATGGATGGATGGATGGATGGATGGATGGATGGATGGATGATGGATGGATGGATGGATGGATGGATGGATGGATGGATGGATGGATGATGATGATGGATGGATGGATGGATGGATGATGGATGGATGATGGATGGATGGATGGATGGATGGATGGATGGATGGATGATGGATGGATGGATAGAGGGATGGATGGATGGATGGATGGATGGATGGATGGATGGATGGATGGATGGATGATGGATGGATGGATGGGAGATGGATGGATGGATGGATGATGGATGGATGGATGGATGATGGATGGATGGATGATGGATGGATGGATGGATGATGGATGGATGGATGGATGGATGGATGATGGATGGATGATGGATGGATGGATGGATGGATGGATGGATGGATGGATGGATGGATGGATGGATGGATGGATGGATGATGGATGGATGATGGATGGATGGATGGATGGATGGATGGATGGATGGATGGATGGATGATGGATGGATGGATGATGGATGATGGATGGATGGGAGATGGATGGATGGATGATGGATGGATGGATAGAGGGATGGATGGATGGATGGATGGATGGATGGATGGATGGATGGATGGATGGATGGATGATGGATGGATGGATGATGGATGGATGGATGATGGATGGATGGATGATGGATGGATGGATGGGAGATGGATGGATGGATGGATGATGGATGGATGGATGGATGGATGGATGGATGGATGGATGGATGGATGGATGATGGATGGATTGATGGATGGATGGATGGATGGATGGAAGGATGGATGATGGATGGATGGATGGATGGATGGATGGATGATGGATGGATGGATGGATGGATGATGAATGGATGGATGGATGATGGATGATGGATGGATGGATGGATGGATGGATGGATGGATGGATGGATGATGGATGGATGGATGGATGGATGGATGGATGGATGGATGGATGATTGATGGAAGGATTGATGTTGATACGGGCCAGTTTGTAAAGCTGATTTTTCCCCTCCTCTTTCCTCTGTAGTTATCCTAAGTTTCCATAAGAAATGCACACTTACTATTTTTAGCTAAACATGATACCTAATTGAACCTTTGATCACTCTGATACTCACCCTGCCTGTCTACACTTAATTTAAGAGCTTATCTCATTGGACGTTGGTTGAATTTTGCTGCTGGTCGCTGAGATGTAAATAACAGAACCCTGGCTCAGAAAAATCTGAATCCTTGCCCCAGAATGGGGATTGCTGCTCATCTCACAGCAGATGAGACAAAAGCTGCTGCCAGTTGCAGACCAAGCATCTTGAGAAAGGCACTGCCTGCATCTTCACTGACTCTGCACAAGGAACCCTCCCAAATTTCATTTCCTCAGCCCGAGCATTTTCACAGTTTCCTCCCAAAAGTGGCAGAAAATGAAGCAAACTTACAAACTTTCTCTGCTCAGACCTAAGACACTTTCCCAAATAGAATGCTGTCAAAAAGCAGAGGGATGCTGCAAACCAGACCTTTCAGCTGTTTCATCCCCAAAACTCCAAACTGATGCTTGTAAACAACCCCGTAATTGTTCCCAGCATGTCAATGAGCAAAAGGCTTTGATAATTTTATTTTGGCAGCAAACAATAGTGAGGAATTAAGTTCATAAAACTTGACTTAATTGTGGATAAAACCCTGGCATGAGATTTTGTTGCAATTCAGAAGCCAATTAAAGTGTTTACAGATTAGTCAACATCTATCCATCCAATTCGCATCATCAGCATGCAGCCGGCGCTGGAAATGCTAAATAGAAATAAACAAATGGCTGTAATTTATAGTGGTGGAAAGTTGTCATCTGCTTCCCTCGGCTTTGTGGTCTGCCAGGATGTCCTTTCTAAACTACCAAACTCAGGAAAGTTTGTCTTAAAAAATTGTCCAGTCAAATGTTTCTGCAAACATTCTGTCCAAGCAAAGGCTGGAATGTCATCATGCAAAACAAAGTCCTCCTCACTTGTGGCTCATATTAGCAATTCAAACTAGGCATTTTTAAACGTTCATTTGAGATTCTGGAGGAATCTGGTACAAATCCTTTCTGCCCTGATCAGTAATGAGCAATGTTCAAAAAGGTCGGGTTGAAATTTCTCTTTGTACCAACACAGCAGCAACTCTTTCAGTGAAATTTAAAGTCCAGGAATGCAAAAGCATTAATAAAAAGTAATATGTCTAGGAAAAAAAGCCCTTATTCTGCCATTAAACTGCAACATTTTCTTGCAACAGTTAAATTCTTGAGGCCAGAAATAAACTGTATAACACGAATCTTCATTTATTGCTATGTAAATTATAAATTACAAATTTTAAATAACTTTTTAAAGTGGTATTACAGCAGCTGCCTTGTATAGTGATTACTTTATACTTTTAAGAGGAACAACATTCTTTCATTTCAGTGCACATATCACTAATGGGAAAGTTCTCTATGATCATGTCATGAAGCTCAATTTTCAGTTTAGGAGACAAGAGACACTAGTGTATCAAAAGTTGGTTTCTTTGGTCTAGGGTATCTTATCATGGTCCTAAGGTAATAAAATTGTGGCAAAATAAAAACAGCAGAGCAATTTCTCTCATTTGGGGAGAAAACAAAATATCTTTTGCTGCAGAAGACAAGAATAAAAAAACATTGGTTTCAGGTTTTTGGTTTTTTTATACCTACAGTCTAACTTCTAGAACTATACTAAAACCCACAGAAAAATCTCAATCTTCACAGCACCAGGTTTGGATTTTATGAGAAGAAAAGCTGTTCTGCCCTAAGTATATCTTATAGCCAAAGCAGCATGAGGATTCATGAGAAGGTTTAACTTTTGTTTTCACTGTGCATTGAACTAAAACCCCACACTCATTTACCATATGCTGCTGTTGCTGCGCGGAGAGGCAAAACTTTATCTGTTTATCAAGGCTTTTCTGCATGGAAAAGTGAATGCTTCATGGATCAGCCTCTGAGGGAAGCTGAGAGGGCAGGCCCCTCTTTTCAGTGGGTATGAACTTCACCCAGAGATGTGACATGGGAGCAGCAACTTCATTTTTGTGCAAACCCACTGCGGATTAAGAAAAGACACTTGGGGGTCCTGGGTGCCCTCCCCTCCCACGCCAGTTGTGCTTCAAGTCCAGTGCCAGGAACACACAACAAAAGTTTTTAACTTTTCACAGCCACATTTCCATTTTTTGTATGTTTAGTACAGAAAAGTGACACTGATGCCTTTTTGGGCTTACCCAAAAACAGAGGCCAGAAGTTATGAGGTTAAAAAGCGGTTATGTTTATTGAAGGGCCTGCAGGAACATTTTGGGCAGATAAAGCGCACCAGGGGCTACACCTAAAAATGGACCACAGGTCACAGGTTTTCACACTTTTATAAGTTCGGTCCATTTGCATATTAGGGGTGAATCTAACAATTAAAGCTTCAGCTAATGAAGTCATTTACCCCAAGTTTGCCCACCCAACTCCCTTTTGTTTGCATTTCTGGGCCCTGGGGCAGTGAGGTGCCCTTGGCTGCCAGGCCTGGAGAGGAATTGTTGTGTCTGCCCAAAATGGGACAGCAGCAGCTGACACTGAATGTGGAGTTTGGAGTTATGCACCAAAGAACTGCAGGATAGCAAATACATGAAAATTATAAAAGCTAAAATCCTAATGCATCAACACTTTCCTGGAACGGGAAAGGGGATTTTTACCAGGATAGCCAGAGCCAAACCTCAGGCTGGAGGGCTCATGGGGAAGGTGGGAGCTGAGGTTTTGACTGCCCAGCAACAGAAACCCAGCCCTTTCCCTTGTGAGGAATGGCTCTTAATCACCTGCTGGCTTGACCCACTCCAAAATTAAATAGGTTGTTCCTTGGATGCAAAGGAAGACTGGGTCCAGCTCAACAATAAAGCTGATAAATCAAATGGAGAACCAAACCTGATGGGAGTCAATTTCCAGATGGTCTTCCTGCACGTCCCAGAGGTTTTATCTGGCCTTACCCATATTTCAATTCTCTATTATTTCAAAAAAACCCCAATAATAATGACGATATGTCCTGCATTTGCATTCTGAGGGAAAAGTTTGATTTACCTTGAGGTTGCCGAGCACCCTACACACCGAGGCTGTGGCCTTTTTTTGGTGTCACCATGAGGAAAAAAGCAGCAGAGAGCCAAGAGTGGTTTGGCGGGATATAATAAATTTGGGCATTTTCAGGCTCTCTGGACTCTACTTCTCTTGCCATTCCTGCGAACCTTGTGGTGACCCCATAATTTGTTTCTGCTGACTAACAGACACCAGAGTGTTGTTTTGTTTTTTTTACTTCACCCTGGGTATTAAGATAAAGTAGGGTTGTTTCAGCAGAGTAAAACAGTAGAAAGAGAAACAATAAATAAAATGCTGTTGGCTTAAGACATATATTAATTTAAAGGGGTCAATATATGGATTTGTTAACATAAATGAGGCTGTAGCCACCTTTGGAATTGACCCCAGGAAGGAATAACAAACTGCATGATCACAGCAAGAGCCCATAGGGCATTTATCTTCTATTTGGTTATAATATATAATTTGGAGGAAAAGAGGTCCTAAAATGCAAAATACGTGAAAATGTTTCTAGACTTGAATAACAATTAAATTTAAGAGATCAAAAGAAAATCTATGAAGTGCCAATGGCAAAGTTTTTCTGAGCCAAACACAACTATTAAAAAATTGGGGACATAAGATAGCTAACTCCAGAGTGAGTTCAACATGCAATGAAAAGTAACCTTTGAATCAGATCAATCTGTTGAAGCCTTTTTTTCCTGTTCATCCAGCTTTTGAATACATTCTTAGACTTTTTTTACACCAAAGAAAGAAATAACCAAAGCCACAAAATGTGTAAATGCTTCGAAGCTCTTTATCAAGAGCACAATGGAGTGTCCATGTCTATGAGAGCAATGGAGAAAAGCTGGTGACAAATTGTCATCTCCAGGGGAAAAAGAGATGCTAGATAATCTTATAAATATAGCCATGAAAATGATAGCAGAGACTGTCAGAGCTGAACTGACCTTGATACATCTGCATGTGTCATTTTTTGACACAAATATTAAAAAAATAAAAACAACCCCAACAGATAACTAAAGAAAATATTTTTTATTTTTTTTTTAGACTGGAGAACAAGAGAATCCACTAATGCTTTACAAATGAAAATAAAATATTGTATTATATTTAATTTCCAAGGCAGTTTTTTACTTCCCCAGTAATTTACAATATTTATCAGAATCATCTGTAAAATTTACTCTGCATTTGAAGCTAATTTGCAAATTACTGACTGTTACTATGGAAAAAAGGATACTTTTCTCCTTCACTCCTTAGGGGATTTAACTCTGTCCTGTGTCAGACTTTTGGGTTTTTCCCCTTGAAATTCTAAAGTCAGAATTAATTTCCTGTGAGTTTCTTAATCCTTTCACTAAGAATATTATACTAAAATATATTCTGTTCAAAAGATGCCATTAAAACCATTCTTAAAAAAAAGAAATTAAAAAAAAATCCCAGAAAGCACACAAAGGAGAATTGCCTCGCAAATATTCAAGGAAAATGTTGTTCTGGTAGGTATGTGATTGCTTACAGTATGGTTTTCCTGTTACCATTAAATAGTTGGAAATCAAAACAAAATGCAGCCATTTAAAATTGCTGGGAATCACAGCAATTTCAGTTTCATAACTGTTACTGCCCTGCATGTTCAACTTTCATTTAAACACTCAGAAGTTATTAATGAGTATATTTTTTTTTTCTGCACCTTTGGGTCATGATTTTATCAATTATCTACATGAAAAAAAAAGGCAAAGAAAGAAAAAGTAGAAATGCAGCCTGATGCTAAAGTGCAAAGATGCATTTTATAAGCAGTGCTGTCCCTGTACATTCAATACAGAAATAACAGAGATATTGTGTAGGGAAATGATTTGTGTTTTATTGTCACTTAGAAGGCTGTGTTACCATGGCTATGTGCCTGGCTAAATCACCAGCAAACAGAAATGATGCTTTGAGTTTATCTGAAGGGTGAGAGAAAAGAGCTGCCTGCAAACTTTTAGGATGGGGAAAATGGAAAAATAGATTTCATATTAATGTGTCGTAGCTCATTTTTGGAAGGCATCAAAACACTCTGCGCTGTGGTTTATTGGTTGCAATAAGCTGTAAAACATTATTTATAAGGCAGCTTTTATTTATAATTGACTACAAAACAATATATTTGAGGCAAAACTGAGGGATGACAAAGTAAAATAGCAGCTGGAGGCAGGGGGGTTAAGCCATCCTGTCTGAAATGGGGCTTGGCACAGAGATTTTATTCATAAATGATGGTGCAATGTCCTCATGGCAACTTTTTGATGTAGTGGTTCTATCAACTGGTAGCAGAAGGAAGGATGAAACGCATGTGAGATTGGGTTTATATCCTCCAGCTGCAGACAGCTACAAGATCCAGCTCCTCTGGGGGGTTTCTTTCATGGTCAGGGTGCACAAAGCTCTTCAGGGCAGCAGTCTGAAGGCACAGTGCTCCTTAAAAGCAGATAAATCTATCATTAACTTGTAAGGCTCTGTTAGACAGTGCTCAGCCCTTCCCCAGCCAATACTTCTGATCATTCACTGGCTGTTCTAAGCACAGGCCCAAAAATGAGCTTTTTCATTTTACACTAAAAGGTTTAAACTGAAAATATCTGTTGTTGATGGATTTTGGAGCTACCTAAAAGCAGAGGCCAGACAAAATGGAATAAAAGGGAATAAAAATTGATTCTATTTTTTAAAGGGCCTTCAGGTACGTATAGGCCTCACAAAGCCCATCCAGGGCCTGCACCCAAAAATGGACCCACAGGTTTTTACATTTTTATAAGTTTGGTCCATTTGCGTATTGGGGGCTAATCTAACAATTCCAGCCTCAGCTAATGAAGTCATTTACCCCAAGTTTGCCCACCCAACTCCCTTTTGTTTGCATTTCTGGGCCCTGAGGCAGTGAGGTGCCCTTGGCTGCCAGGCCTGGAGAGGAATTGTTGTGTCTGCCCAGAATGGGACAGCAGCAGCTGACCCTGAATGTGGAGTTTGGAGTTATGCACCAAAGAACTGCAGGATAGCAAATACATGACAATTATAAATGCTAAAATCCCAAGGCATCATTATAGCTTGTGATTTTATCATAGGAAAACAACATTGAGTTTATTTTGTTTGCTTTCTGAAAGTCTTGGTGCCATTCCTGCTCACCATTTGCCAGATCTTCAGGCATTTTTATGAATTCATCAGCATTTCATTGCACACGGGTAGAAATAAGTAGAAATAAGAGAGGGAGGTCTGCTCTGCCTCTGGAAATAAAGCAGAAATTTGAGATCACTCTCCATTTAAGTGTTTTCCTTTCTTCTGATACTAATTCATCAGATTGTAGTGACGTAATAATAATTTGTAAAACTTTGTCATTTTTTCTTTCCTTCTAATATTTTTGGTGTGCCCTGGCTTTATTTCCACCTCTTTAACACAACAATTCCCCCAACATAGATTTCCTTGCAAACATATTTTATTACCTCAAAGCCAAGTTTTCCAACGCTTCAAATGCAATCTGTGCAACCTTAACTTTATATTACCTTTACATATTTTAAGATTAGCTTGCACCTGTGGAGGTTTATGTCAGCAGATTCTACCCTTACATCAGTTCAAATTAAGATGAATTTATTGAATTTGCTAAAATTTTATTGGTACAAAGGTGAGACACAATAGTTATTAATGGTTCCCTCATGTGAAAAGAAATTGAAGAATCAGAGTACCAATATTATGTTTCTTCAGACACTTGGTGGAAACCTTTTGTGATGAGGAATGATATGATTATGCAGGCCAAAAAATGAGGGTTTCATCCCAATTACAAACAATGGATCAATGACTACTTAGAGCACAACTAATAATGAAATCTACACAATCTGAGGCCCTAATCCCTTAAAAAGTTGTTCCCTGTAATCACCCATTTATTTATGAAAATAAATTTAATAGAAAAATCATCCTTTCTGTCGATTTGTAAACTTACTTCAACCATTTCAGTGAAAATTTTCAATATTTCCATGCTTGAAGCACATGCATTGAAACTGAACAGAGACATCTGAAGGAAATTTTGGTAACTCATCACCAGAACTCATTCATTATTTCATTATTTTATTAATAGCTGATGAAAAATGTTTAGTAAAGACATAGTCCTTTGCCAGACAAATCCTGATGCAATCCAAATTTAGAATCACTTAGTCAAAGATGAACACTTTTAAATTTGTTTTTTCCCTTCTGCAGAGTTATGGGAGTACATTCAGCAACCTAAAATTTCACACACATGTAGTTCCTACATGAACATAGCAGCCCCTGATTCAGTTGTGTCAAAACAAAAAAAATTTAAAAAATAAAATTTAAAAACCAAGAAAATAAAAAAAAACTCAAAAGGGAAAATCACAACTGTAAATTTTCAAGGATTTAGAGAGAGCACAGAAAACCTTGAGGAAATGAGAACACAAGGAAACTTCTGAGGCACTTTGCTATTAAAAGTCACTAGGCATGAGAACTTGGATGAAATTTTGTTTAAATATACTTCAGAGTGCTCCTAGGAAAAAACCCCAGTATTTACTATTTGTCAGACTTGATGAGCAGAAATTGTTAAGATATCAGTATTTTCTAGAAACCCTCTGCCATTATTCTTAGTGCCTGTCCTAATTTCTCTTTACATATACAATAAATACAATCCCATATTGTAGTTATTAACTATTTATTATTGTATTTATGTGTTATATATGTATTTATGTATGTATAATGTTCCATATTCAGAAAGAAGGGCTGAACTACAGAAATTTGGGCTGTTTCACTTTGTGGCTCCTAATGCAACTGAATCAGCATTTCTTGCACATTTTCTGCATGCAATCCCTCCAGCTGTTTCATCTCACAGCTGCAATATTTAATTTGCACCTGTTTGCAGGGATGTGAGGTCCAACGCACAGGGCACTTGATACAGAAATAAAATATCCCCTGCCTCAAAAAGCTTGTACTCAAAATGTGTGGCAACAGACTGGATTGGAAAAACAACAGGGAGAATGGAATAAAAGACGAAAATGACATTTAAGAGGTTATGACGAAATGAGTGTGGTGGAAGGACCCTGGAACACAACACCTGAGTTTTGTTGATTTTTGACAGAATCACAGATGTAGTTTCAACACATCAATGCTAAAATATATGTTTTGTCCGTGAGTACATTCAGTGTTTGATGATCAGCACCAGGGTAGGAGAAAACTAATCTCATTGTGTAATAAAACAATCCAGAATATAATATATATATTATAATGAACGAACTGGCATCCGATGCAAAGATATACTCTGATAAATCCTCTGCCCTGAGGTAAAATAATTTCACTGCTGCATTACTTTTCTTTTTCGCGTTAACTCTGACACTGTGACTGTTTCTTACTGCTGCAAATGCATGTTTTTCATCATGAACAATTTTCCTTTCCAAGTGGTTTAATCAAGAGGGAAGAAAAAATAAAATATTGAAGAAGAGGAAAGCAATGTTGAGAAGATAATTCTAAATTTTGTGGTAATGTTATATACCTCACCCAGTGATTATGGTGAAGAGAAGGATGAGACCAATGTTTAAGGCACAGTTAAGTAGAGATTAAGTTAGTTTATTTTCATAGCTCTTGTGAGAAATTATGCCAGAAAATGTATCCTTTGTGATTTTTAGGGGCTGATTTTCTTGTTTCAACTGAAAATTGTCTTTTTATGTAACATCATGAAATTACTGGTCTACAATGAGTCCTATGAGTTCATCCCCTAATCTGTTTGCTTCAAAAGATTGCAGCCTTGAAAATATGGGAAATTTTAAAAATTAAATTAAAAATAAGAAAGGATCACTTGCTGTAGACAGAAAGTTAGAACACTTCTCCATTCTTGCATACTCAGGAGTGATGGAATCACCATAAATTTATTTATATCTTTTTGTTTAAAACTTCATATTTATGGAGAGACTGCAATAATAATTGATTTACATTTCATGCAGTTTTTACTTTATTCTGTTCACCTCTTACAAGTGTCTGCAGTCACTCATACTCTTCAAAAAGGAGGGATTTTCACAATAGCTTCTTTGCAATCAAAGGTTGTTTTCTAGTTAACTTAAATGCAACTGAGTGCTAAATTTTAGAATAACTTTTCCTTGACTGGTAGGATTATTTAAAGGCCAAAAATCCATAAAGCATTGATTACAGAACTGACACAAATGGGAGTGCTGCTGTGGTTAAGTTGAGCATGTGTGCAAGCACTTTGACAGATTGTGTTCTGATCAAGAAAACAGTGGAAAGCACCATCTGTTCAGTGACATTTCACAAGGTAGTGACAAAGTTCTGAAGTCTAATCTTTGGTGCAGATGAAGAAGAGATCCTTCTGAAGCAACAAGCTATCATAAAATTAATTTACCAGCAGAAGCAGGCAATTCCTCCGCAGTTCCAAACCCTTCTTCTTCTTGACATTCATTTTGCAGATTAAAAAAAAAAAGAAATAAATTGTAACGCATCCATCCCTGCTGGAGGCATGAGGCTCAGTGAGGGTAAGAAAGAAATGTTCTTTTTGTTTCCTGTGGTAATAGTGGTGAAGGAAATCACATCTCTGATAAAATGATTAATTTACAGGAGTCAGCTCCAATCATTATTACTCTGTCTGTAGTGAGAGTGGCATCACTGCAAGTTGCTGCTTTTTCTGCTTAGTCAACCTTGTTTCTGAGAAACATCCATCCCACAAGTAATCAGGTTTTCCTAGGGAAAAAAAATCTTCTGTAAAATTTAAATGATCGAGAGTTGAAAATATCTAGGCAAACATCCACATGCTGCCAGACGTTCTTGTGGAGCAAAATTAGATCAATAAAATAACCAGACCAGATTGACAAGGCTTTTTTTTTTTGTTTGTTTTTGTTTTTGTTTTTCAAAACAGCAATGCTTGAAATTGAGAACATTAATATGTGATCTGCTCCCACTCTCATCATTCATGAAAAGAGGAAAAACAAGGAACAGTGATTCCAGTGTGGTGGTCACATGGAAAATGTGCCATGCCAATAAGGATTGATTGGCACACTCAGGTTCAAATCCCTATTTTTTTCGTTAGCCTCTCATCCAAAGACTTTGTTCATGCAAAGCAAAGACTTGGTTCATGTTTTAGCACGAGTGAGAAGTTTCAGTGGCCACCAAAGCAGAAATGTACCAGATGAGACTTGGCAGAGAGCTAATTCCTGTGACTCATTTAATGGCAGCAGGTAACAATTGCAGAGTGGAAGTAGGGACGAACAAGTGTTTTTTTCTGGTATTTCTAACCAACCAGGGTCACTCATAAGCCTTGTGTCATCCAAGGGGCAGCATCATTTATCAGGAGTACGGTGAGCTATGCACTGAAGTGTACAGCACTTTATGGCACATCACTCCCTGCCTTAATGCTCTGAATTCCATGCTCTGAGCCTGGGGTGATTCTCCTGCTTCCACACATGCTTGGTCATCAGAGAGAGAGCTGCGTTGAACAGATCAGATGAGATGACTGACAGCCAGAGCTGATGACATTCATAAAGTGAGCGGATTGTTCCCTCCTCGCAGTGATTCTGATTTCTTGCTCAGGCAGCACCAGTGAACCCTTCCCTTCTATTTGTGCTCCGTTTGTGACTCTGTGACTTCAGTGTGCTGGGACACCCTGGCTGAAATAGGTGATGGCAGGATTTGCCACACCGAGAAATCTGCGTTTCAGTTTTAGATTTTGAAATGCCGGTTGTCATAAGTCAAGGAAGCAAAACTTAAATCTTCTCCTGTTCCTCTCCAAAATTTAAAGCAACCCTGCTGAACCCCAGCTGAGGATCCTCTCAAACCATTAATATATGTTAATAAATAATTAATTAATTAATTAACTAGCTTCATTACATTTTCCCACCTAAGTGTTCCTGCATTTGAGCATACTTAATCTGGACTGATACAAAATTAATCCACATCTTCATTCTTTGGTTTACCGGCGACCCCTCACAAATTGCACAGCAGCAGCCAGCTCACCCAAAACCGTGCAAAAAAAAAAAAGGAAAGATATGATTAAAACATCCCTGCAAGATGATGGGCCTCACTTGTAATTATGACAGCAGATCTTTTTTGGCATTCACAGGCTGGGAGAACGCCTGCATGGAGTGAATCTCTGTCCCCAGTGACTCTGTTATTACAGATTTGTTACACTCGGCTGATGGAACAAAGTGTCAGGATTGCTCCACTTAGGGCCAATTATTTTGCAGCAGCGCTGATTTGCTGGTCCCCAGATTCCCACACGTTTAATGTTCTGCTTTTGAGGCCTTTTTTTTTTTTTTGTTCTGCTTTTTTTTTTTTTTTTTGGATTTCAGGAATTTGAGGCAGGGGTGTTCTCAACAGCCTCGTTAAACACGGGCAGATTCTCTTTAATTGAACTGTGCACTCCTGAACTGCAGCCTCGTGTTCCTGCCTTGCCCACTTCAGCTACTGAGGTCAAATAGTTTCCCCTTCATTGCTCAGAGAACTGTCACTGGATTTTCTAACAAGCTAAAAGTCAAGGGCATTTGAATAGAGTGCCCAGATAATCATATATATGTCGGTGACAAAAGTGTGACTAAATCAAATTAAATTGAAATTAAAAAGCTTTTTAGATAATCAGCTATTTGCAGGCCTGACCAGCATCATTATGTCTCATCAGCTGTGAGCCTCAGCTGCTTCAAAAATGCTGCAAAGTCTATTATACCAAAAAGAGATATTAAAAAAATATATTTCTCTGCCCATCTGTATATCTCTAAACCAATGGAGAAGGGGAGAACTTTGGATACCACCCTTTGGTATTTCTCATTCTTTAAATCACAAACCTAATAAAAATTCTCCTAATATTTCAGCTGATTTTGTACACTCCTATGTCTGCATTTCAAAAATTTTAATGTCACTGTTTTCATTTTATAAAATAACTGTGTTTTCCCTGTATTGATTTACCCCCCACACCCCAAATATCTCAAATATACAACCCCAGAATAACCCCACAGATTACATTATAATGATAGAATATTTTTTTGGTGAATATTACTGAGAATAACAATGGTTATTCAGTGACAATTTTATCTTTCCCATAACAAAACTAAATTGTCTCGCATGTATATTTTCTTGCCATAGCATCCCAAAAGTAGCAACACTCTTACAGAAATTTAGTGACCTCATGCAGAATGATAGTATCTTATATAAAGATCTAATATCAGTAAATAGCTGGAAACAATTGTCTATAAAAAATCAGAAGTTTAAAATTTTATGAATAAGTTAAAGCCTGCATATGTGGGAGTGGGAATGAAATATCTTCATCTATGTACCAAGTCTCAGGTAGAAAACTAAAACAATAAGTTATTTGTAGCTTTCAAGTCATAATAGTGCTAAAGGTGATGTATCTAATAAATGTGTTATATCATCAGTCAAATGAGAAAAAATGCAGGGTTTTTGGTATTTTCACTCCTGTATAAAGAGGATATAAAATCAATTATGTTAGTGATCTGCATTAAAATCTCACTAAGTATTGCCATAAACAGAAGACATGTTTTTGCATTCATTGTGACAGAATGTAAAGAAAAACAACAACAGCAACAAAAAACACCTAACAAAACACCAAAACAAATAAATAAAAACCCCAAACAAACCCCAAACCCACACCAAACTTTTGTTTTTTACAGAAGGTACAAGAATAATCCTTTATTCAGGATAGAACCTCTGTGACCTGAGACTAAAACTCTCTCAAAAGGAAAAGGAACACGTGAGAATGCCAGCAAATTCCATGTACAGGGATGCACAGACCCTTTCCTTCCCCTGCAGCTGCCCCTGGAATAGGAAGGACCACCTCAGAATGCAGATTTTTAACAATTTGCTGTATTATTTTTCTCTCCCTCAACCCTTTTCCAGTAGTTTTTTCCCTATTTAACAAGATACCAGGCACAGGGAGGAGTTCACACACTCTTCCCAGGCAGCATGGACTGTCATTAAGGGGTGACAAGAGAGATAGAGTTGTCAGAATAATTTCTAATATTGTGGAAATATGTGAAGCACAGCTTGCTTTATACGTATACATTTCTGTTTGCCCTGGGCTGTTTATGGAAATGCTCTCAAATCCTTCAGGCCTTACAATTTATTTCATAAATCATTATCTGTCCAACAGCTTGCACTAAAAGTACAATATTCATTATTTACCATTCACCTCTAGGTTAAAATGTTACAATCTAGTCCTGGGGTGGAGAAAATGTCACACAGGGTAGAAAATTTGCAGTTTACAGCCCCAGACAGCATATATTTGTAGTGAGGAATTTAAGGACGACCTATAATGCAGTGTGTTCTTCACAGTGCTAAATAAATGCATATTAAACAGACCCAAGACAGTTTATTAATTGCTTTTCATATTTAATAGCGTCACACAAGCGTTGTTTTAAGGTCATGAATGATATTATGTGTAATCCATACCAGTATCTTATATGGAAAGCTGGAGAGATGTGGGTTTGTGAAAGAGAGTTTCTTTCAGGTGCTCAGTAATAAATAAAAACAAATCAGCTGCTGAAGAAGTCCCTGCATTTATGACCTGGCAGTGTTGCAGGGTTTCAGAGTTTGTTTATCCAGGTTACCTGCTCAGAGAGGAAGCTGCTGTGATGTTCTCACCAAATGGAATTGGTTATCAGGAATTCAGTAATTAGCTCTGGCTGCTCTGCTGGCACTGTGACACAAAAATGACAGACAAACACAGATTTAAAATATCACGCTTACTGCTGGCTTTTTTAGCTTTTCAGTTCATAAACGGGGGAAACATACTTCCTAGGGATTCAACAAAGAGCCTTTCCCACTTCAAAATTTATCTAATTCCATTTTTTCCCTCTAAATTCAGGTTGAATTGTAAATGGGGGGGAGGGGAGGGGGGAATAAAATTTCTTTATGCAAGAAACTCTATGACTTTATAAATATACTTCCATTAAATTTCAATTTTTATTAATTTATTTTTATCACTACTTCTATTGTACCTGACTGAGATGGAGTTCATTTTCCCCATATAAGACACAATATTTCAGGAATGTGTTTATGAAGTTACCTTACTGTTCCTAAATGTGGGGAACAAAGATAGGAAATGTACTGGAAGCTACAGCCATGCTTTAGCAAACTACACAGCTACAAATATATGAAAAATATAAAAAGCTAAAAGTCTTAGGCATCATTTCCAGCAAGCGCACTTAGCTGAATTCACCCATAAGGAATTCATTGGGTCAACATACCATTGACCCAAAAATTTGCTTAAATGAGGCAAACTAGGCTCTTTTGGCTTTATCATCTTGGTTTGGGGGTTGGCAGCAAGTGTCTGCTGTAAGATCCCTGTAGGAAATGAGCCCTGTTATCTTCACCCAGAGATATTTTATGTCATATTTTTTGCCTTTGTTTTGGTCATAGACAACAAAGAAAAATAATTTTTCTGTATCAGTCTTCTGCAGCAATTTCTCCTCCACACAGATCATGATTCCTCCTTCTCTTCCTCCTTGCCTGGCATCAGAGTCCTCCATCATTTCTCATTGAAAATGTGATTTTAAGTTATGACTTACTGGTGTATTAGTTACTGCCATAACCCTTTGCACAGACTCAATTCCATGTTACAGACATTCTTAAATTTATATCCACAGCCTGTTAAAATTGTGTGGTCCACCAGCTTACCTGAAGAAAAAAAAAAGTAATAATAGCAATATTAATAATAGTAATAATATTAATAATAATAAGTATTAGTATTATTAGTATTATTAGTATTACAAGGATAATTGTTTCATTGTTATAAAGAATTATTTATGTTATATAATACATAATACATAATATATAATATATATATAATATATTGTATATTGTATATTGTATATTATATATTATATATTATATATAATGTATTATATATTATATATTATATATAATGTATATTATATTTTCTCTATTATTGTCTAGGTTATATATTATTATTGTTATTGTTATTATTATTGTTATTATTACTATTATAATTACTATTATAATTACTATTATTATTAAACAACGCTTAGTTCACACCCTTTGTTAAGAATTCAGTCTAAATGGGACATTCCCAATTCTTGGCAGGGAAAGGTTAGAGACAGAAAGAAAATTTCCCCTAGACAGGAAAAATACAGTCCTGGTTCAGGCCCATTGCAGAATTATAGGAAAGAAGCCAGCATGAGGCTAAATGTCCTCACTGGAGATCTGAAAATGGATTTTCAATAAATATTTTTAGAGAAAATATGGTATGTAAGGCACATATAGCAAAAAAAGAGAAGATATTACATTTTCTGTTGCTCTCACATGCCTTTTCTGACTTTTTTTCCTTAGTAAAGCACAGAGCTGAATCCTGTTGCTCATGGCTCAGCACTGACTGGCTGGTTATAAAGAACAAGAAGGATGGATGCTATCATGGAGAATAACTTTCCCAGAACATGAAAAAAAATATTATTTTCCTTTTTTTTTTTCCTCACAAGTCTCACAAACCTCTCACAAGAAGCCCCAGGATCACATGCACAATCTTTAAATACCTGTGAATTTTAAGTTTTCTACCTGTGGCAAGCATTGCTGCTAAAAAATTTTAGCGTAAAGTAAATATTAATAAGCTATTAGAATTATTATTGAAAATTAAGCACCTTATCATGGAGACACTTTAGCAAATGGTATTCCAAAGCTCTTAACCCTCAAAAAAAAAAATCAAAGATTTTTTATTAACACTATATACTAACCTGTTGAATCCATAATAACTGTGTAGCGGAAGATGTTTTTAATAAAAAGAAGGGCTTTCATAAGTATATATAGATATTTATATATGTCAGTGTATATGAATTTATATATGGATATTTACATGTATCTGTGGGTGTAAAAAACCTACAAAACCAGATAAATTTTCTGAACCATACACGTTCAATGTTAATATTATAAATTCACCCCTTTTAAGAACTAATCTTCTGTCTGATTTTCTTAAAGAGATACAAAATGAGTGATACCATTCTTCTGGATCTAAATTACCACTTTTGTATGAGTCTCCAGTTCCATTACTGAGATAAGGAAATAATTCAATAATTTTTTTTAAATACACCTCCCTCATTTTCATCAGCTCTCCAAGGTTTCATCCTAAGAACAACAACTTTTCCTGATAATTATGTAAATTAAGATAAAGAAATAATTTCCCTATTTAGAGAGACAGTGAGCACACTCATATAAAAAATTTATATGAAAGTTCTCCTGAGTATGAGCAAAGAAATCTGTACCCTTGGGTAGTTCCCCACTGATCTGCAAGCCTCATTTTCTGTGGGGTTTTTCAAGGAGGTGATTGCACAGCTGACAATGAAGGGAGTAGCAAAAATACGTTATTTTTGTGGTTATTTTTATTATAGAATGGTTTGGATTGGTAAATATGATCTCATCCCACCCCCTGGGCAATTCCTCATTGCCAAGATCCCAATATTCCTTCCCCGACCCCTGAGGATGCCCCTCAACTCCGCTTCTCTTGTACTTTTGACAGCCCAGTGCTAAGTGCTGGAATTACTGGTTAATTTTAAATCCCCTCAGATAAAGGCACTTTACAGGGAAAATTTAATTGAAGGTAACCAGGCGGTGTTTCACACAATGAAATGTCATTTGAAAGGAAATACCCAGGTGGCCTCAGTTATTTCACCCCGTCATTTCCGTGAGTTGGGTTAGGCTCAACGGGTCAAGACTCTTTTTTACCAAATGGAGTAAAAATCAGTAAGGAGCTGGATTTTACCCACTATGAGCAAGATGAAAATGCAAAGTGTCAGAGAGGACTGGGGGAAAGCTGCTTGCAGAAGGAGGGCAAGGCCAGCATGGTTTCAAGGGGGAAGAGTGTTTTTTTGTTAACATAGAATTTTGTTGATGAATTGGAGGATGTTGAATGAGGATTTTTCCTTTAAGTGGTCACTCTACCTCCTTAATTAGCAATCTTTGAATCTGTAGATTAACGGACATAATTGTTTATATCTTTTCATATCTTCATATTAATTTATATCCCTTTACATAATTTTTATATCCATTATATTTATTTTATTTTGATATTACATTCGTGTTTTGCATGAATACACACTATACATAAAATTATTTTCCTAGCAGGAGGATGCGGGTCTGCCAGGGGGCTGTCACCACTTTTGCACCTCAAAAGCCCTGTGTGCCTGCCCCTGTCCCTTGAAAGAGTTAGGACCATTAAAAACTCCTTCCCACTACAGAAACAGTCTTCAAATGGAAGTTCAAACAATCTGGTGCACAAGAGAACTTGAAAAAAATGCCTTTTAGTGCATGGCAGTGTGGCACTCAGCTACTTTTAAACTGACTTGTCTTTTGGACTGGCAGGAGTGCCTGGTGGTCGAGTGGAAGGTGTCCCTGCCCACTGCAGGGGTTGGAGCTGCATGATTTTTAAGGTCACTTCAAACCCAAACCAATCTCAGATTCTATGGTGCCACAGTGCTACAGCAATTATCCTTAATAAAAAGATGCATGAATTTTTACACGTCAGAATATTATCCTAGTATTTCCATCTTCTTTTTTTTATTTTTTTTACATTCATTTTTAAATTGTTTTAGGTAAAAATCAATATGATTACATTAATTTATGCAAGAAATTGAACTCTGCTTGCTGCCTCCCTTGACAAATATTCCTCCCCTACTCCCCCATCCCAAAATTGTTAGAACAAGTTTCAGGAACTCACATATTTCACCGCTATAAAATAAAAAAGTTCGCTGGATAGAAATTAAATTCCTGCTCAGCATACCTATAAATAAGACCGGGTAGGAAATACAAAAGGTTTGCAAATTATAGTAAATTATATGTCAGGAAGTATAGTCTTGATGCTCAGTGCTCTGGAATAACAACTACCTCTGTCTTTCCAGTTTTTGTCTCCAATCTCTGTTTCACATGGTATAAAGTTTTCATTCTTTTTCCTTTAGTTTATGATGAGTGACAAGGTGAATGCCAGCCTCCCAGAAATTTGGCCCAGAGAATTTTTTTTCTCAGATAAATGTCAATATCTGACTTGTGGTTTACAAACTAATATAGAGCTTCATCTGAAATTACACAGGAAATGCAGATCATGGTGTTTTTCAAGTGATGCAAATAGAAATTATCATGATTACCTGTCAGAGAGGACACCTATGTACACAGGGGTGTGTTTTGTTTTCCTGCAGGAGTTTGAAGGCTCTTTTTTTTTTTTTTCCTCAAGGTGCTTAAATGCCACAAATGTTTCCAGGTATTTGTTCTGCAGCTCCTCCTGGTAGTAGCCAAAAATCAAACCAAAAACCATACCAAAAATCAAAACAAAACCAAGAAAAACCTCTCACAAAAACCCCAAACAAAACCCCAAATAAACAAATGAAGATAACAAAAATAAAAATACCCCCAAAAATACCTGAACAGAAAAACCAAACCAAAACCCCAATACAACCAAACCCAAAACCCAAACAAAATGAACAAGCAAACAAATAACCCAAAAACGTATGGCACAGTGAAATTGCAAGAGGCTAAAAGCAAATAATTTGAAAGAGTCACAGCATGAAACAGGTTCAGTCTGAAGCCAATTCAGGCTTTAATCATTAACTTCTATGAAAATAGCATTAGAGCTGCTTTCAATGTTGATTTTGACAAAGATGGCGCAATAAGAAATGTGAAAATCCACTTTCTATGCTGGGGAAGGAACAGAAATAAAATGACTATAATGTCACTGAGAACATCTCTGAAGAGTTACTGTGTTTTTAGAAGTATAAACAGTATGAGCAGAACATCTATGCAAGCCCATCTCCATAAATTCTTAAAGTATATGGATATAGGATATAAACCTACAGGTTTATATAACACCCTTGATGATGGCGTCTGAAAATTTAAGGGTTGGACTGCAGCAAGCATGGAAAAGTGGTTTTGGTTCTTTTTAACAAGTTCTTTTAGACAGACAACCAGGCTGAAGAATATATAGGAGTCTTACATGTTATTGTTAGAGTAAAGGGGTACAGGGACCAGAAATGCATCACATTAGGCATAAATTAAACAGAATTTTGAATACAAAATGTTCAAAGAAATGCTCAAACCCGGAAAAAGTTTGTTAAACCGTTCAGATATTTTGAGGTATCTCTAAAAATTCTCAAGGTCATATAACTTTTGGGGTTTTATTTAATTTTAACACTAACTCAACTTTCAAAATAATTAGACTTTTCAGTAAACGGCCCAGGTTTTGGAAGGGTGCAGGAGCAAGATGAAAAATTCAGGATAGGAGACTCTGAGCTGCCAGATTTACAGCACGTTTGTGCAGTGAAAGAGCCAATATTTGAGATTGATATTATTACAAATATTTACTCGTGTGCTTCCTTCCAACACTTAAAACTTACAACATGCATGCAAGGAAATACAAGGAAATATACCGAAGCTGTGTGCATTGGGCAGGCCTGAAAGGCAAATGTTTATGCACAGTATATTAAACATGGCAATGATTCCCTACAGTCAGAAATTGCCTTTTCCTCTTTCTTCAGAGGTCTGCTGCCTTCTAAAGTACAATTACTTCACTTTAAAGATTTCTGGTTTTAATCCTAACCTCTCTGGGAGTTCTTCTTTTTGGTTGCCCCCATGGATTTTTTGTGGCATTATTCTTTCCTACCCTTTACTTCACGCTACAGTCTATTAATGTATATGATTTATATATTTTTATTATGAGAATTCTCTACTTCCTGAGGGCATTTTGAGGCTAAATTCATTAATATGTATGAGGGGCTCAAACTATGGCACCAAGCACCACCGGGGCTGTTTGTATGCGTGAATATATCTCTACAGAAACACAAATCTACACACATATATTTAAACTGATGTATTTTATTGGTAACTGGTACATGTAGCCATTACATAAATACACAACTGCTCTGCATTTCCTCTGCATTGTTTTCTCCCACTGCCTGATCAAACCGATATTTTTGTTATTCTGTTGGCTGCGCTGTTTATTATTGTTAATAAACTGCATTGCTGAATATCTTGTCTATGCAAACACATAGGAGCTCTACTTAATGTGACTCAGACTTCTTTATTCTGGAGATATTTCCAGTATAAGTGGTGCCAGAATTTATCATGGCCCTCCTTCAGCATTCCCATCAACACAAAATTTTCAGGTTTTGGTGGTTTTGGGGTTTTTGCTTCAGTACAGAAGGTGCTGCAGACCTAAAGTTAGAGACTCCAAAGCCTCTAAGTTTTGTTCAGTCTTTTTTTGCACCCCAGGTAAATTTGGCCCTCGTTTTCCTAATCAGTAAACAAATATAGAAGTCAGAATACATTCACAGTCCAAGCAGGAAGCACAAAATGTGTAGCATATCTGGGTTTATAGCTTCTCTTTACAGACTTTCCTGTATATTTTAGACAGGAGAATTCCAAAGACATTAATTTGATTTTTCACTGCTTTTTAGGCACACTTCCAACTGTTTAGATATTCCGGCATGGCCCAGGGTATCCAGAAGACATTGTACCTTCTATTTAAGCTGAAATACTGCTTTTTCCAAGGTCTGTTCCTGCCTCAAATTCAGCATCATTTGCTGCCATCATCACATGGCTGATAACACCCAGACTGGAAGATCCTGGGCTTGAAACCACCTTGCATCTTTTGGGCATTCTAGGCCTGATTTAAATTGTATTTTCTAGCCCAATTCTACAGAAAACTTCAGCAAGCTGAGCAGAGAAGCAGCTACTAAAATTTAGGTCTTGGTGGGATTTGCACAAAAGACATCCTTGGCTTGTCATGGCACACCCACCTCAGCTTTGTTTCCCTCATGTGCCTTAATAAAGACGTAAATTTAAAATTTTGATGCTTGCTTAGAGCTGTAATAGAGAATAATTGCAATGCTACATTCTAAAGGGAACTGTGGGCATTTAAATCCTTGTTTTATAGCACTATAATTTATGGTAATGGAGGGAAAAACCGAATCTCTATGATAACACTGCAAAGAATGTTTTAATTACAAGTCAGAAATGTACCATTTGATTTTCATAAACTCACAGCTAATGTACTGTGTTTAGCAAGGTAAAAGTCTCTTTTCCTATGATTTTTTAAAGTGTACTTACAAACTGAGGGCTGTTTTATCAAGCAGCTTGCTTTAAACATTGCATTTTATATATATCATGCATAAAGTCAGTGTATTAGCCAACAAAATAATCTTTTCAGTTGCTGACTCATTAGTAGCTGAAAATTACACTATATTTCATTACCAGTAGGTGAATTAGGTATACATACCTCTCCTTGAAGTAAAAGCAGGCAAATTACTTGGAGCAGACAGCCTGCTTTTGAGTAGGCAATATATGTCACCTGAAAAAGATCTGGAGCTTTTATTAGGTTCTTGGGGCTTTCTTGTTTTGGTTTGGGGGTTTTTGTTTGGTTGGTTTTGAGTTTGGTTTTTTTGGGGGGGGGTTTTGGTGTTTTTTTGTTTGGTTATTTTTTTGGGGTGTGTGTGTTTATTTTGGTTTGGGGTTTTTTGTTTGTTTTGTTTTGTTTTGTTTTGGGGGTGTGTTTTTGTTTGTTGTTTGTTTGTTTGTTTGTTTGTTTGTTTGTTTCAGAGGCCTCCTGTGATCATTATTTCTGCCTCTAGGGACTTCATGCAAAAAGAAATGTGCTCAGGCTCTAACCTGGCCTTTTCACAATCATCCTACTTCATGACATTGAAAACAAGAAGATGCTTTACAAGTAACATATTTTTAGAAAAAATATGTTTCACCTTGGAAGTCAGTGAAATACAGTTGATGGCAGCTGTAAGATAAAAGCATTGTATTTCAAAGGACAAAATTCTTGAAAGGAATAATTTAAGCAAATATGTTCATAATGGCTAAAGTTTTAGGGTTTTTCCAAGTGCCACTATCACTGAAGAAAACAACCTGAAACAACATTCATTAGTAGGTTTTGCACACTGGGGTCAGCTAGCATTTACATGCTTTTTTGTTTCATCCTTCCTAATAATCCTTCATTCTGTGGCAAAATAAATTACTGTATTTATTATGTGCTTGTTGACATTCAAGCACATAATAAATACAGTAATTTAATTTCCCATTACTGAATACCATCCCATTTTACTTCCCCTGTCCCAAAATCACTAAACCCTGCCTGTTTAACTTTGCAACCCTTCCTCCATGGATAGCTCATCCCAGTTTTGTGCCACTACACTGTTCAGTTATAAAAACTCCAGTTGGTGTGCCAGACTCTAAATTAAAAGGGAAAATTATACCCCTTGCAGATAAAATTCTTGTGAAATTCTTTGTGATGTCCTCAGAAACTCTGTTCAACACACCCAGCTGCCAGCCCTACTTCAATTCCCCCTTTAGTCTGCAATTCTTGTAGTAACAATTATTTTATTCATCTTTGCTTCAACAAGCAATTACCCAGGTGGTTTGTAAATGTCTTAGAAGTCAAAATTTCTCATAAGGCATAACTGGCTTCATTGTCTGCTATCATTGAGGTTATTAGATCAAAACTTGGGGAATTAGAATCAGATTAATACATCCCCAAGTAGAAACTTTCTCACTATTCTGCCTCAGAGAGTTTTGACACAAAACTTGAAGGTTTGTATTATATTTACTCACCTCATTCATATATAAGATGTATTTACCTGGATGTGTTCTACGTATATTTCAGACCTAACTGGTATTTCAATACTTCTCTGTTGTTTTTTTCTCATGTCTTCTAGCAGGAACAAAAATATATTAATAGCTGTAGCTCTCCAGCCACACACAAATATCGAGGGACAGAAGTGGAAAACTACTCTTACGCCAACCAATAATTCCCCTCCGTATTTATGGTTGTGGCTTTTATTAGTGTTGCAGAAAAGAAGGGGAAGAAGGGGAAATGGGTTGCACCTTCTGCTCTGACAAATGCAGAGAGTGGGCACTTTTAAAAAATAAAAATTAGATAAACGCATGTATATCATTGCAAAACAAACTTTAAAAACGGTGCGAAGTCTATCAAAATGTCTCTATTAACAAATATGTATTACTGGGTTTGTGTTTGAGCAAATTTGTTGAGAAATTCCCCAGATGTATGTGCTGAAAATAGGTCTGCCTCTGTTTGCTTTTTTTTTTTTTTTTTGGTCATTGTTGTTTTTGTTTTGTTGCTTTTGCGTTTTCTTCTTTTAATTTTTAATTCTAACAAAATTCCTGGTTGACCAGGAATGAAAAGGGTCAGTCTTCATTCCAGTGTCAGAAAGGCACTACCATGTGGAAACACTCCTGCTACCTAAGCGAATTTCTAAAACTGGAGTTTAGAAGTGAAAATAACACCCAGGTTGAGCTCTGTAAGAAACAGACTTATTTTAGGACCAGAAATTGTCCTAAAAGTTTTACAAAATAGGATCCTTGCTGAATTTTTCATGCCAGTGAGTGACTGCTATATAGAAGTAAAACCTTTACTTCAAAAGAAGAGAATTACTGATCTTTGGGGTTGGTCTAGACAACATCTAGATTCTAACATTCAATTCCAGTTAAAACAATTTAAATTTTTCAAATTTCAAAATTTGAATTCTTCACTGCACTGGATGAGTTTAAAAACTCTTAGGGCAAAAAAAAAAGATAGAAGCAAATTCCTTTTTTTTAGAATCCCATAGTGTGAGGAATAATGGTTTGAAAGGAAAGAACAGGTATTTTCCTCATGGTAAAAAATGAAACTGACTATCAAATGTGCAATTTAACTCATGTTGAGTAAAATTCTGTGATGTTTGGTTTGACTTTTTGTTTTTTCATTGCTAGTTTAAAGTTTACGCTTGGCAAGGCAACTTAAGACTAGGACAGCATTTTAAGATAAACACACAGGACCTGTGTGTTTATCTTAAAACACTGAATGCTCTTTTAGCATCATTTCCACCAGCCAGAAAAATACAATATTCAGTCTCTTCTGCTCCAGCAGGGTTGTCTGTTGATTGATACCTTCTTAATATCAGATGGAATAAAGGCTGCAGACCCTGTTCTCTGCAGGAGCCTGTACAGCTGACCTTACCCAAAATCTTGGACACTGGGAGATAAGGAGCAGAATGATGTTTTCCTTCACCACTTTAATCCATCAGGACCTTCAGTTCAGAGGTGATCACACCCTCCAACCCTTACACAAAACTGTTCATCTCAAGTCATCAACTGAGTTGCAGAAATTTCCCCTTTCCTGAATATAACTTCTAAATTATAGGAAGGGATAGCAAATTCTCCAAACGGATTTCAGTCATTAGGAATTACAGAGTGGAAAAAATTAACTCTCCGAAAGCATACTATTCATTACAAAAAGAGGTTTAGCAAAGAATTTCAATCAGAAAGACCACATTATAAGCAATTCTTGAGGCATTTGAGTTCAGAAAGCAGCCCCTTCCACATAGGCTTCTCTGATTTCCTTGTCACACTCCCTGAGCACCCTAATTTTGATAGCTCTGGGAGGAGCACTCAGCTCTGTGAGGCTAAGGAGAGCCTCCTTGGAACTCCTCCCTTGGCAATTTGAACTGCAGTGACACAAAATCCTGTCCTTTATCTCATTAATTCCCATTCCTCTGATGCGCATCAGCATCTGATGCGTTGGATGCAGCCTTGGAGATGTGGGGTTTGAACATTTCAAACATTTCAAAGAAAAGAAAATAGGACATGTCTGACTGACCCAGGGGATGGTGGAGTGCTCTCACCTCTCCACTGCTCATCAGAAAGAGGCTGATAGGTTGTGCTGATATTTGGGAAAGGGGAGGATCTTCTTCTCTGTTCTAAAAATAAAAGAACACTTAAGAAAAGTTTCAAGCTCACCCATATCAAACAGGAAGAATAACTTGAACTTCAGAGGCTACTGGGGTTGTAAATTATTCATTTCCTCTGCAATTTTTATATTTTTTTACTGTCTAGGGCAGTTCTGTGTTGCAGCCTGGTTTTCATGATATCCACTTGGAAGCATCTAACTCCTCTGTATTCTGTGGAGGAAAAGCCCCTAAACCCTTACCCTGAAGTTTCCCCGAGGACCTCATTATCGATCAGTTTCCTCAGTATCTCAAGTAGTGACAGGATCAGGGAGCTCAGGCAGGACCTCCAAAATAAATCCTGTGCTAGCATTTGACCCACTCTCCCTTTATCTGGCTCATGCTCAGCAGAAGTTTTATTCACCACAACCACAGTGAAATACAGTGCAGAACACAAACTGACGTGCGTGTGCAAAAGGGAGAGGCTCTCCCTCGACTTGTGTGAGGTGCAGAGCACCAGCAGACGACCAAAGCCATTAGGACATATTTCATGGTGCACCTGCTGGAGTCTCATTGTGAATGGCCTTGCTGCAGCTTCCCCTGTTTGTGCTTGGGATGAATTAGGCAGGGGAGTGAGGGCGAGCGAGAAGATCCATCAGCAGATCCACATTTCCCCGGTCGGAGCAGCAGCCCTGCAAATTTGGCATGATTCATCCTTTCACCTCCCTACATCTCTCTTAAACATGCAGAGGGGGAGTGATAACCAGATCCTTTGTGCACAGGCAGATATTTAAATCTCGTGTCTTGCAGGTGTGTTTTGTGTGTATAAAGTTTTGTCTCCGCGTAAATTCCATACAGTGGAGGAGGAGGAAGCGTCCTGACCATCCACTGCTAGTTCCTACTGCATAACCTCATTCTTCCTTGAGGAGATTTTTCTCTCTCATGCTGTGAAAAAAGAAACTAACTGTGTAATATTTCAGAACAGGGCAGCAGAAATGTTTTACTGTAATGGAATGAAACTTTCATTTATCGTGGAGTTCTGACCGCAGGTTTTTCTGTGGTAGGCATGTGTTAGGTCTGTACAGGGACACAGGTAAATGAGCCCAGGTGGACTCTGAATTCCCACCTGAGAATCAGGGTTTGCAGCTTTCTAAAAAAATGAGAATTGATGTAGGTTGAAGGATATTCATTGATATCATAAGACACTGGAATATTTAAGGCTCAAAGAGTCCTTTGAAATCATAAAGTTGAACCATTCCCACAGCACTGCCAAATTCATCACTCAAGAGCATCATCTCCATCTCCAAGAACCACATCAGGAGATCTCCTAAATATCTCCAGAGACGGTGACTCAATCACTTCCTTGGCAGCCTGTGCCAACACCTGACCACCCTTTCAGTGAAGAAATTTTCCTCGATATCCAACCTAGACCTTGCCTGGCACAGCTTGAGGTAATTTTCTGTTGTCCTGTCGCTTGTTCCTTGGGAGCAGAGCATGGCCTCCTGTCAGGAGCTGTGCAGAGCCACAAGGTCCCCCCTGAGCTTCTTTTTCTCCAGGCTGAGCCCTCCCAGCTCCCTCAGCTGCTCCTCATCACATTTGTGGTCCAGTGTGGGTTTCTGTCCATATTCTGTGCACCTTTCCTTCCCAAATCTGGTGAAATCTCTCCTCTTCGATTTCAGTCCTCTAAATTACAAGGAGTGACACTCTTATAGGTGCTTTTGGAGAGCCCAAACTCTAAAACTGAATTGCAGTACCTTTATTTTTTCCATGACTGCAGTTCTTGTCCCTTTTTCTGTTTCAGTGCTGATATATAAAATCATGATTTTAGCTGTCATTTATAGAAGCTATGCAAGTAGTAACAACAGATGTTTTGTTCTTTCCCCCAGAATGTTGCCACTGGAATACAGAACAATAAATTCAACTTAGAATTAAATTTTGCTGCAAAAAAAACCCAAAAAAACCAACCCACAAAAAAATCCACAAAAAAAACCCAACAAAACAACCCAAAAAACCCCAACCAAATCAACCAAACAAAAAAAAAACTCCCAAAAAAACCCCCAACCAAAACCAAACCAAAACACATTTTACATATACACTTCCAGGTGATAAGATAGCATAAAAGACATGTATCATGACATGCTGTGATTAATAAAGCAGGCTTTAAAATATCTTGATAATAATCCCCAGATCTCACATGTAACCAGGCCTAATCAATTCCCCTTGATTACCATCTGAAGTGGCAAAGCTTTCCTTCAGTGTTTTTTCTAATAACAAAATGGGTATTTTTAATCACACAGTTCTGAAAGGTTGGGAGGCAGTGCCTTTTTCCAAAATGACATTTGCACCACAACTCTGAGTCTCAACTGAAACCTAATCTTGCTGTCTAAATAAACAGAACCAGAATTGATAGAGAATGGCATTTCGTATTATTTCTTTAGAATCAGTGTATGACTTGAAATCAACTACAGAAAATGAAGTGCAATGACTCATTTGAAGGTAAAAGGAATGCGCCCATGCTCATATGAAGAGCAACAATATCACAGAAATAAGTGGGTCTAAAAAGATTCAGGTCATGGCAAGCAACATAAAAACATCCATTTTACTGCTGGTATTAATTAATATTTTTGTTAAAAAGTGGGGTTTTTCCCTAGTTTTGAATACCTGAAAACTGTCCTAAACATCTCAGTCTGGACCTTAAATCACTGCAAGGAACAATGATTTATGGGTCGAGTCTGTGATAATTGAGTAAATCCTCATTAGTCCCCCAAAAAAAACCCTTTAAATTTTCTTTCCAAAATTATTACAAGTGTGGGTGTTCTAGGATTTGTGCTCAGAGTTTGCATTAAATGGCTGTTGGTATTCTCAGTGTTCAAAGAAGACAATTCCTGTATGACCCATGCCTGGAAGGTGTCCTTGTCCATGGCTGGGGGTGGCACTGGGGGATCTTTAAGGTCCCTTCCAAACCGAACTATTCTGGGATTTTGGCATTCTATGATTACGTGAATCTGTGATTACCAGATTCCATTATATTTGGGCTCTTTACAGCTTATGTGAAGCTCAGCTTAAGAACAACAATATGCCTGTTTTGTTACTCACTTTTCCAAATTACCCCTAAATACTCTGAATTCTGACAGAAACTCAATGCAAAAATCAGAATATTATTAATCTCCTACATACAGGTGAAGGAAGCAATTTTTTGGATAGAAAATCAAAGTGTAGTTTTACATGATCTTGGCCTCAATTCTAGGCATTCCCTGCATATCAATTTGTATTTACCAAATTACAACATTTTCCAGCACAATGCTTACAGTTAGACATCTAGAATTGAATTTGCAAGAGGATTTGGTTATTTTCCCACTTGACTTCACTTGGAATCAAATTATTTTCAGAATTCCCAATAAATAGCAGCCTAAAATTTCAGCTTGATTTATCTCATAATAAAATCTTTCAATGGAAGAAACACCTAATGGTATGATTGGGTGAAAAAGCAGAGTCAGTGGTATCAAGGACAAGGAGCAATGGGCATAAATGGAGAGATAAGAATTTCTACTTAAATATAAGAAATTTACTTTGAGGATGGTCAAATCCAGAAGTTTGGAGAGTTTGGAGACTCTCCGTTCCTTTATAAATGAGTCATTGACAATGTGCCCTATCTGACTCTTTTTTAACAGGGAATTTAAATTCAACATCTGGGGATATCTCTTCTAACATCAATAATTCTGTGCTTTGAGGAAATAACCCATTGACTCTAGAAAATAATTTGAGTTGCACAGTTTTTTTCAGTGAGGAAGATATCTATTCCTGTTTTACAGATCATGAGATCTCACTTCATCCTTGGAAATTCTTATTTAATTAGTCTTGCTCTTGTTCAAAAAATTGTATTTTATTTCCAAACCACGCTTTTGTAGCTTTTAAAAAAAATACTTGATATCACAACATCTTTCAAGGCATTAAGGCATGATAACTTTTGTTATCATTGCTGTCATACTAGAATTTATGTAAAGAGAGTGCTCTCATTTTTTAATAAATTTTGGATGGTCCCCCACATTTCTCCAATTAGAAAGTGTAGAAAGCCTCCTCTACCTTTGTACACACAAAAGATGAGCATACATGCAGAATAAAGTCATATATGACAGAATATTCTGCAGGAAAATGGGGCCAGGTGGTGCCCCAATCTCCACGTGACTTTGAATTTTCATCATTCATGCTTTAACACCTGGAATTACAAGAAATTTTACCAGTAAAATGTAGGAAGCTACAGCTTTTCCAGACGTAACATATATCACAATCATTAATTAAAGAATTTCATTTTCGGTGAAATGGAGAGGCAGATAGACAATACTCCTGCATCCAAACATCTCACTGATTCTATTTTTAATCTCTTCAGACAGATATTATACAGTACTTTTTGAGGATGTTATTTTTTCCTAAACTACATTTTTACTTTATTATTAAAGGTCACTATAAACTTACAAATGTAATTGTCCAAATTCTGTTACTATACAGAAATGAGATACAAATTAAAGACTGCTCTTTATAGGTCAGCACTATGTTTTAACTTCCAGAGAGATTCTAAAACTCATCATTTTTTTGTCAAATTAATGTAGAAATAGCAATCAGCTAATAGAGGAAGAATTTAGAAAGCAGCTCCAGTTGGGGCTTTCTTTTTAAGGCAAAAAGACATCTTTAGTTCTATAAACAAGAGTTTAAAACTCCAGCAGTAAGTATGAAAGACTACAAAAAAAAAAAAAAAAAAGAAACCATAGTAAAACAAAGTAAAAACCCACCAAACCAAAGCAACCAGCCAATCAACCAAACAAAAAAACCCCAAAACTTTCAGTTTGGGTGTAAATAATTCAGCTCAGAAAAACTTCAACTCATCTCAGCTTCAGGAGAACTGCACGTTTGTACACAGCAGCTGATAAGCTGGCACTTCTTCCCACATTATTTTATTTCCTTGTCTCATGTGATTTCTCATTAAATATTATTGTCCTCTTCTGGCACTTAGCTGTGATAATGTGAAAGCAATACAGATAAGAAATTCATTTGTTAAGGATGAGGGATTCTCCTAATTGGAAAGGAATATTCCAAAGAACAATGTTTTGTTGACGTGGGTTTAATATCTGACTGGTTTGATAAGGTAAATAAGACTCAGAATAATTAAGACTGCCAAAACACACGTTTCACAAAGGATGTGGTTGAATTCAGCTGAAGTTAATGAAACTCTACTTTTAATTTAAGAAAAAAAAAAAAAAAGCTATTACTCTTTCATACATCAGATGTAATTGGCTGTAATCCACTCAAATGAGTAAGTATTGTTATGATATACGCTATATTTGCCACCATGCATAATTCTCCTGGCCTACAAAATTTTCACAGTGTTCTTAAAATATGCTACTCTGTTAATAGCCAAGTGGAATATGTCAAATTAAAGAAACAGAAGTTTTATTTTTAATTAAATGTTTCTTGAGTTTTGACTCAAAAGTTTCCAAAAACCTGTAGTTCAAAAGTGAAGTTATCTCAGCTATGACCTATATATTTCTTCCTGTTTCTCCATGATTTCCCCACCATAACTAATGAGTGAAAGAAAAAAAAAAAAAAAAGAGAAGCATTAACTGATTAAAAAAAAAAAGAATTTTTTATGCTCCACAAAATAAATTTTTTTTGGTTTACCAAATGACTGACTGAAACATTTATTTTTTTATTCTGGCCGCTGTTAAGTTTTTTGAATGAGTTTCAGTCAATTTAATTCTTCACACAGCCTATTGTGGTGTGAAGAAAACTTGTGGAACTGAGATTTGATAATATAGTATTTTAATTTTCCACCAACATAGAATTGTCACATTTTCTTAGCTTTTAAAAAGCTTAATATGTGAAATGACAGTTATTGATGGTTCAGATACATAATTTTAAAGTTTAGCTCTATGTTTCTTTTTAAGCCTGACTTGTTCACTAGAAATAAGTTACAACTTTGCAATGTTAAATGATTAAAAAATGAAATTACTTTCAAGACCTTTTTTCTAAAAGTCATTAATGTAAGAAATCATATTATTCTAAGTACGTTTTTTTTGCTCTAGCAGTGGAAAAAATTTTTTAAAACGAGCTAGAAAATCGAAATATGTGATTTTAATAATATTTCTTCTGAAAACAAACCAAGATTTGCTAAAACAAGAAAACAGAAGACATAGATCTCCATGCATAGGTACATGATTTTTAGATGAGCATTATTACCTGATAAGTGCAGAATTTAAAAAGCAAATATGTCCATCAGAATATGCAAAATCTTCAGACAATTGGTGAAAATGGGAGCTGGGAGAGGGAAACCACAAATTTGTGAATTCCGCAGTGAACAAGAGTACTGTGCAAATGAAGAACAAGAAAAATTAATTTAACCTGTGTTGCTAATCAAGGTGAATGAACAGGCAGGAGTGTGAGATACACAGCCTGGAGAAATAAAGCCGCTGCGCCTGGGGAGGCTTTCCATGCAAGCAGCAAAGCACGGCCCTGCAGGACAGCAGCCCTTTCCACAGCACTCTTGTTTATCAATGCGCTACAGCTCCCGATGCACAATGAAGATTTTGGGTTGATTCACTGGAGCCGTTGTGGAGACCTGTGAAAATTTCAAAATGAGCATTTGCTCATCAGCATGGAGAGCAGAAACCATCTCTCAACAGGCTGAATGATTCAGAACTGGTTCCTGTGATGATTTAACCCCATGTTAATGGAAAAAGTCTTCTCAAGTGGACTGAAGGGATTTTTTGTCATGAATTCAGACTTAGAAATTACCAAAGAGTTGATTTTTTTTTTTCAAGAAACAATTTTCCTGTTGGCCTGATGCTTCATTCTATTTTACACAATTTGAGGCAGCATTTGAGGCAGTGGCAGTATCCCATACCTTAAATATTGAAGAAGCTAAGTCCTTGCAGAGGGAAGAACAAAACACCTTTTCATGACCTTCAAGAAAACAGTAACATTACCTCTGGAATATGGTTGTATATAAGTAAACCTGTATTTTGGAAAAAAAAAAAATCGCCTTCACATCTATGACTGAAAAAGAAGAAAAAAAATAAAAGAAAGCTTTTGTGTGTTTTGAACTTTTCAGTTTTTAATCTATTGGAGTTATGTCCTAGGTTATACTTATCTGTAGGGCTGTGATGGGTTGACCTTGGCGGGATGTTGGGTGCCCAAAAAAGCTGAAAAATGTGCTTGAAAGCTGCTTCAGGCTGTGGCTGTACACAAGAACTGATTAAAAAATCCCACTAATGCACTGCCAAAATTGAGAACCTTTTTTCCTCTCAGTTGCTTTCTTTTACACTTAGTGACAGATATATCCAGAAGCCTATCTTTGTAAGAATTTAGCAGCGAAAACAGAATGTTTCCCCCCATCTTCAAGGCTGTAGAGTGCTGCATGTTTCTTCTGGGCTCAGAGTGATGATTTGGAGTAGGTGGCTGTGCAAATGTTAGAAAGATGAGTGGTTTGGGAAGCTTTTGCTCTATTGAAGTGGTGGTTTGGGCATAGAGAAGAGTTATGCTGTGTGATAATGAGCAGAACTCTAAAAAATTGTTGCAGGCAAAACTTTCACAAAATTACAAGCAAATGGTGGTGTTTTGAAAAGATTTAATATTCTGAAACCCAAAGAGATAGATACTGAAGTGATGGGAAGTTTTTGGTTCTGTTTTCTGGATTTTCCTGTGTATTTTCATTGTACATGGCTCCCTAGAACTGTTCTGTCTGCACCACTTGTTGATGATCAGCAGAGGTTTTCCCTTCTTTTTCAAGACATTCAACAGTGCTCTCAAAAGAGTTCTGAAAGGTAAATGCTCTTTATAGGACCAGGAATGGGAAGGAGGTTTCAATTCTCTCTGTGGGAAGAGCAATGACCACAGCTATGGTTCATCCATCTTAAATCACAACGCTCCCCTAGCAGAGGGAAAAACTTACCACCTATAAAGTTTATTAGTTAAATTCACTTTATTTTCTGTTAGGCTTGGAAGAATAATGAAAACCATAGGGATGGTTATTAATATCTGAAGAACCACTTGCATATTTAGTTTTAAAAGTCTTTTTCATTCTATACTTGTCTGAGTGCAGGTTGTGTTACTGGATCAGATAAAATCTGCTGTTCTGCTGGCTTGCATTAGTAGTATGAGGATTTTCATCCTCCTTGTGCCCTGTAAAGCTCAAAGTCCTTCATTCTCCGGCTTTGACTCTGATGTGAGGCTCCTGCTTTTTGCAGGAATGCAGCACTACCACACCTGCCTGTGAGAGGCTGCTGATAGCAGCAGGGCTCAAGCAGGTCCCCTGAGGTCCACAAGTGCTCAGCGAGGGCAAAGCATTAGAAAATGAACAAGTTGATGTACTTTTAGAGGTCTCTGATGCCTAATTATTTCAAATGATGTCACTCTCACAGTTAATATTGGAAGAAGTTAACCAAAGTTAATTAACATGTGCTTTGGCAGTCTGCTCAGTTTAATTATTCTGCTGCATTCTGTTAGGGCAGACTATCCAGATAGTAATGCTGATAAAAATTCCGTGTAAAATTGCTACCTTGGCTGAGGGCTCTGTACCATGAGTGATTGCTCCTGTGCCCTGGCTGCTGAGTGGTGCATTTTTTATGAGTTACCAGCAGACTCTGTTTCAAGAGATACTTCTGCCAAGGAAAATAATGGGTTAAACAATACTGGGATATGAGGAAAGGGACTGGATGTCTTTAAGATCCATTTCAACCCAAACCATCCTGTGATTCTTTAATTCTCTGGTCTTGATTCTTACAGCTGAAAGAAAAATAATCCCACCAATATTTCTCATCTTATAGACAAAACAATTGGAAGAAAGTGATGTTTTAATGACAAAGTACTCTGTTTAAAGGTTTGGAGTTTCAGGAGGACCCTTAGGCCAGCAAACTACTCAATAACCATTTTTGCACTACTCAGAACAGTCTCACTTTTTGAGGAAAAATGGAGAGACTACATCTGGTATACTCTATGTACACAAGTTAGAATAAGGGGGGCTAACATGGTTGTAAAAGTATGACCAAGCAAATCCCAACTGGTTTTGCTTGTTTGTTTTTGTTATTTTGTTGTTGTTGTTGTTTCATTTGGGCTTGCTTTTTTCCTTTGTTTGTTTGGTTGGTTTTTTGTTTCTTTTTTTGTGTGTTTCCCCCCACCCACCCCTCATTATTTTTTCTTTTTTTTTTTTTCGTTTTAGTTGGTTGGGTTTTCCCAGCTTTTGTTTTGGTTGCTTTGTTGTTTGATTTGGTTTTGGGTTTTTTTTCATGATATAAGCTGAAATACATCTTTTGAGTATGGTTTCTTCATGCAGGTGGAAATTCAGAGCAATTCAGTTTTTTGCCAGCCTTTTAGAAAAAAAATAAAATTTGCATTTCTTTTTTTTGACCTGTAAACAGCCCACAGAGAACATTTTTTTCAACAAATGAAACTAAATTACATAAAAGTATGATTCTAGCAGAAAAAAAAAACACGAAAAAATACGGTTTTTAGTCATTTCTTCTGGGTCACACTGCACAGACTGTCTTGAGCCGAGTTTCTGATTTTGCTTTCACTGATGTGAATGAAAACCCTTGACATTTTAGCCTTCTACCTGAAGACTTCTCAGAACTACACCCCTCCTCAGGGCAGAAAATGTGCCTCTGAAACACAAAAATGGACATTCACCATCATGGAAACTGCTCAATTTACTCCAAAAAAGACTGCATGATTTCTGAGGAAATAAAAATGAACCCTATAATAATAAACTTGACCTGGCTGAACAAACACTCCCAAGCTCTGTGTCTCAGCATTTGAGGGTTTTGAGGGTTGATAAGTGCTGATTGATGTCTTCAGGACTGATCAGTGTTCTGTTTTACCAGTGGGAAATGTAGAATTTTTTTACCAAAAAAAGATGGCTTGGCCGTGTATGTCAGAATTTTCTCAGTCTCTCCTGACATCCGAGCTGAAGTGATAATTTCTTTGAATTGCTGCTCCCCCCACCAAAAGAAAAAAAAAAAAAAAAGAAATTGATATTCAGGCAGCATGCCTGCATCAGTGAGTTTGCATGTAAAATTGAGGACAGAATACCACATGGTGCTAAGACAAAACTATTCTGTGTTTTACAACAGAATAATGCCAGAGAGGAAGTTAAACCTTCTGCAGTTGTCACCCTCCAACATCTGAAATGACAACCCTCCAACAGCTGAAATCCTGCAAATTTCGGGTATGACCAAACCAATTGATTCAGACCGAGGCACAGATGGAAGTGGAAGGATATTCACCACCCCATGGATCTGCTCTGGGAGATGATGTATGGTCTGCAGCCTTGAAGTCTAACAGAGCTTTCACGTCCAAAGAGATGTCAGGGAAGTGGTCTCATACCTTGCACACCTCAGTGCTGAGGCAGATTACACAGATGTCCTGGGCTAAACCCAGCCCTTCTTCCTCAGGCAAAAAAAGATTCTCTCAAGGTCCTTCTGCAAGTGAAAATGTATCTTATTCCTGCTTTATAAAACCCCTTGAAATTCCCCCCCAACCCAACCTGCAGCAGCTGCAAAGGACTTATTTTGTAGCATTTCAGCTCTCTTTGTTACTCACAATGCCATCATCAACTGAGCTTGTACCTCAACAATTGAAATGAATTTTCCTTTTCTTCACATTCAGATACCTTTTTCCATCTGGCATCCACTGCAATCTTGTTTTCCTTGTTGCCCATTAACAAAACACATTAGGAAAACTTCTGGGTACCTTTAAAAAACAAGTATTGATTTACAAACTTCTATGGAAGGAAAAAATTGTTTCTTCCTGAGAAAATGATCTCCTCTGAGATGTCAGACTGTTTTGACACTGAATTGATGTATAACCTTGTTCTGCTCTAACAATTACATTCTAAAAAGCCTTACTGATTAAAACATGATTCCTCTACGTTGGATTTGGGACTGCCACATGCCTCTTATCCAATCTTTGCAAGAGAGCCATTGAAAGTCAACATAAATACCCTGGTAAGTGTGAGAAGAACATGGTTGTAAATTTCCTTTGGGTCAAAAAGATTAATTTGTTCTATTAATTAGCATTCAGGCCACTGAGATTTAAATACAACTTGTGGAATGCTAAGCAAAATAGTCTACAAGGATCTAATATCTACTTTGTTCTACTTGATTAAACACAACACAAGTGCCACTGGACCTCTTGGAACTACATAATATACTTTTATACCCAGATGTCCCAGATTCTCCTTCATTTGCATTTACTCAGACTTTTAAACTACAGTACTTGCTATCAAATCTCCCATGCAGAGAGAAAGTCTGAAAGAAAATAGCTTTCTTCAGCCCAGTGCTTTTTTCCCCTTTTTCTTTTTCTTTCCTTTTATGTTTTCTTCATTCCTTCTCAACCTCCCTGTATGGCCTAAAAATCCAATTAACATAAGGGACAACTGATAAACTGTAGACTGGTTTTATTTCTATCCAAATACATCTACATGCAATATATCTATTTGTGCACATATATATATTTGTGCACATATTTTTGTATATATATATGTGCATATATATAACACATATTTGTGTACACATTTTTATATATGCATATATATGATAAACACATATATTTGTACTTACTTGATTGCATAAGTAGATTTTTCTGCCAATTCACATTGAGAATCACACAGTCACAAGCTCTTCTTGCCATGCTCTTAAGCATTTTATCCATGGGAAAAGTAGCATTGAAGGACTCTTTTTTAAAAAAAAACTTCTCATTAAACATTAAATAAAGTAATTTCAATCATCTTTTTCATGGGTATAACACAATATCTCCTATTATGACAAAGCCTTTCATTGTCTTCTCTTTCGTTTTTGGAAAAAAAAATTCAACATTTCATCTTCAGATTCATCACCCTTCATCAGCATATAATATAGCCAATAACCTTAATTGTTTGGTTTTTAGTTGCATGCCATAAGTAAGATCAGGTAAATCCTTCTTGGTTTTTTAGGGTTTCTTTTGGCCCTCATGATTCCAGATGCGCTATCAATGTCTGCCCTACTTTATTCAGACTCTTAAATCCAACATCATCCCTTTTTAACAGCTTGTTCCTGAGAACACACGAAATAGGCCAAAGGTGTGAGGTGAGTCCCAGGGCAAGTAAGTGAAATAACAAAGGTCTGAGCTGGGGAGAACTTCCCTGCTGACAGAAATAACCAGCCTATGACAAAATAAGTCTGGAATTATTGAAGTGTCTTATATTTCGAGAGTGAAAAAAGGTGGTGTGCCTATAAATTCTTATAAGGTTTTACTGTCAAGGCTGTATTTATATATTTTCATAGTCATGTGTATCAACATCCTATGCAGGGAAAAAAAAAGAGATATTTTCAGTAATAATACAGTTTTTTAGTTTGTCTTTGATAGTCATAATCCATAACTTTGGAAAGTGTGCCTTGAAACATTACAGAAACAAAACAAAATAAAATTAATGGTTAAATGAAACTGAAAGGTGAGCACCTTGTCTAGTGAAAACTGAATTTGTCAGTGAAGGGTGTAATCACTACTAAGTAATCCAGGTTTCACATGTATTAGAACATTAAAAAAAATCTTCTCATTTAATTAACAAATCCTTCATTTCAACTGGAGTAGGAAGCAATTCAGAGAAAATTACAGTGTGATATTACATAGATCTGCTCTTAATCTTAAGCAAAAATGTCCTTGAAGAACTACTCAAAAAGACTCAATATCAATGTTTTACCAGTTTCGAGAGCTGAAAGCTAATCCAGGCAAGATCCCAGCTGGTCAAAATAGGCACAGCTCTACACTATCCAGCTTGGGATAAAATATTTATGAAGATCTGAGAGACCAATATGTTGCTCTGCATGGACCAATGCCTAACTATCTGTGTGATCAGGCATGAAAATCTTACTACTCTCACCAAAAATCACCAATGTCTTTTGGCGCTTGAAAGTTACAGGCTTTGCACAACTGTATTTGTTAGGTGTAAGTTCTTCTTTCAGGTGCCAAAAAAAAAAAAAAAAAAAAAAGGCACTTAAAGAAGATTTCAATTTTTTTTTTTCCAGCTGTACATATTTTGTGAATTTTCATTTCCGTGACAGCAGTGTGATTAGTCTACCAATCTTTTCATTTTGCTTGGAAGAGACAGCAAAACCAGGGAAATGTTGTTTATTGATGTATTGCTATCATTGCTGCAGTGACAGCTTTAGTCATACTCCATGTGAGAAAGTCATTAGCCAAATGGAAATCTGAGGCCAGAAAGCATTCCTGATGTTCAGTGAGATAGCTCAGTTATTTGAAAAACAGCGTGTATTTCATCACAAAAGCCTCAGATTCTTTACCAGGATAATTTATTTTCCAGGCTTTAGAATTCAAAGTAGTGCCACCCAAAGCTTTCCAATTGCTTCTCAATATTTAAATGGATTGTGGTGGTCCATTTTTTTCACCCAGCTCTTTGCACCTGCAGCAAACCTTTGTTGTTTGGACATTTTCATATCCACGGAGGTCCAGCTCCACATTCTTACATTGGTTTTACATTTGTGCAAAATCAGAGAACCAGACTGTAAAATTTTACAGCCTGCTGCAATTGAAGACTTGGAGTGTTAATCTACAGCAGCCTAAAAGTAATCTGGAACAGAAATAAACTCTCGATATTCTGTGCTGATACAACCACTCTTCTGAGTGGTACTGATACTAAATTAATTGTGTTATTCTATTTTCTGAATATCTGGAAAAGCCTTTCTACCCCAGTGACCTCATCAGTTCTGTCTTCCTTTGCAAAACTGCAGGTTTAAATGTCATTAATTTTAATGTGGAAATCCTCCCTTCCTTTCATTCCAGCATTTCAATGGAACTTATCTTGAACAAAATTGCTTGGCAATGGATTATATTTAAATTAAAATGAAAACATCAGTTTAAAAAAACCCACAAAAATTCCTCCACAAAAAACCAAAAACTTTTATCAAAACACTTCTTTGAGACTCACAGACTTTTTGGTCCAAATGTAATACAGAAATAGTTTCTGATTATCATTTTCCTTTGAAGTTTAATTACTCCTCAACCAATTTCTACTTTTTTGTTTCTGTGTTTTCTGTCAATTTTAATATCTTTGCTAGAAGTGCTGTGCACACTTTCCTTTCTTACTCCAAACATGCACACATGACTTGTACACTTGTGCTAAAGGTTTGAATATCTTTCCAATAATCCAACTACTGGAATTTGCATTTTCCATCAAGGTTAAAAAAATAATAATGCAGAAGATTTATTTTTCTGATTATGAATTTTGCATCATTCTGCATTAGAAAATTATTGAGTTCACTGAAATAATTTCAGATCTTCATTAAAATCCGTATTATAAAACTCTCAAGATTTTTGATAATACAATAAAAACGTTAATCCATTCTAACACAAAAACTGTGCATGGGAAAATTCTCATGAATTCTCAAAAATTACTTCCAATGTGGCCTTCTTCCTCATTCAAAATATTTCAGGAACTTCATTTCAGACATGTTTCTGGGCTTTCTGGCTATTTTCAAGGAATATCATGCTATAAAATATTAATGCTTATTTTAGAGGTCTTTAGCAAAACAGATTAAACACTAAAGCATCAGCCAACATAAGAAGCTTAGGGTCTTATCCTGCAGAAAGCAGGTGTTGGTCTGCAAAGCTCAGACCTTCACACTCCCAGGGCCTGCAGCTCTTTCAGGCAGACCTCATGCTTTGGTATCAACCATAAAACATTACACTGCCAGAGACTGGAAAAACATTTTCCCCCCAGGCAGTTCATCCCTGTTTCACTCAGGGAGTGCAAAGAACCAATTTATGGTTGGGAATAAGCATGTACAGGTGCACTTTTCTCTGGGTTAAGCCCTGGCTTAAACCTAGGTTAAACCTGGGCCAGGCCCAGAGAGAGGCGGAGATTGTGGATCATTTCTGGTGTTCCCTGGGGCTCAGCACTAGGCCCAGTTCTGTTCAATGTCTTTATTGATATTGATAATATGTTGGTAAAGAGATCAGGTCCTCCCTCAGTGAGTTGGTGGTTGATGTTTTCATCTTATTTCAAAAGTCCCATACCTTCTGGATGATTTCTCATCGGCAGCTCCTCACATCACTGACTCCACCACCTTCACAAAGCAACCAACAAACTCCATCTCACTACACAGCACAGCTAACAAGCTGCAACTCTCTCCTCACGCAGCTAACCCACTCTTTTGTAGCACTCTTCTTCTTATTGGACATGGCTGTGCCTGTTAAGGGCAGGCCTGTTCCTGATCTTTGGGGGTTAGTACAGCTGCAACTCCTCAGGTGTGAGACTACCTTCTGCACTATTTTCTTACATTCTATCCCTCCACTGGATGACACCAGTTGGGGTGGAAGTATTGATCTGCTGCATGGCAGGAAGGTTTTAGAGAGGGACCTGGGCAGGGTGGATCAGTGGGATGAGGCCGGTGGTGTGAGGGTCAGCAAGGCCCAGTGCCAGGCCCTGCCTTGGGTCCCACCAACCCCCTGGAGCACTCCAGGCTGGGACGGAGGGGCTGGGAAGCTGGGACAGCCCTGGGGGTGCTGTGCCAGCAGCCGGACACAGCCCAGGGGTGCCCGGGGGCCCAGAGGCCGATGGCCCCGGGGCTGTGCCGGCCTGGGGCGGCAGCGGGAGCGGGGCAGGGCCCGTCCCTGGGGGCTGCGGCACCTCCGGGCCCTCACACGGGCAATGGAGGGGCTGCGGCGTGGCCGGGGCGGGGAACGGAGCTGGGAAGGGAACGGAGCCCCAGGAGGGGCTGAGGGAGCCGGGAAGGGGCTCAGCCTGGAGCAAAGGAGGCTCAGGGGGCCCTTGTGGCTCTGCACAGCTCCTGCCAGGAGGGCACAGCCGGGGGGAGCGGGGACAGGAGCAGAGGGAACGGCCTCAGGCTGGGCCAGGGCGGCTCAGGGTGGGCACAGCAGGAATTTCCCCATGGAAAGGGGGCTCGGGAGCTGCCTTGGCACTGCCCGGGGGGCTTGGAGTGCCCAGCCCTGCAGGTGGCACCTGGAGGTGGCACTCGGAGCTCTGGGCTGGGGACAAGGTGGGGACTGGGCGCAGCTGGGACTCCATGGGCTGGGAGGGATTTTCCAGCCTAAATAAAGGATTCTGTTTTCCTGCTGGTTTTTCTTTCTGGTTTCTGCTGATATCTATATCAGTGCGTGCGCATACAGGCGCATGCGCGCACACATTTTATATATATAAAATCTGTGTCTAGCTATATCTATATATCTAGCTATATCTATATGTATCTATATCTATATCATCTATATCTATCTACTCAAATCTGTATTACCTGTATCTATATCTATACCCATCTATAACAGTATTTATCTATATATCCATATTTCTCTCCCTGTATATGTATATCTATATCTATATTTGTATCTGTCTGTCTGTGTATTATCCCTCTCTCTTGCTCTCTGTATAATCTGTATCTATATCTATAATGGTAAATCTGACTGTGATTTTATTCTATTTCTGTACGACAGGATAGCTGTATAAATGATATAAAATATAATAATAACAATATAAAATGATATAAAAGATATACTTTCTCTCCAAATCTTTGGAAGAGATTATTATTTATCTGTGTGCCACACAACTGACCTTTAACCAGCTGCAAAACCCAGCCATGGCTCACATCTCTGGATTCTGCCTCATTTGCTGGATTTAGGTGGGTTTTTTGTCTATTTTAATCAGTTAGAGAAACCTAACTATATACCATAACTCAGATGTTATGACTTGTCTCTTGCAATAGATGCACTTGCACCTATATATTTTGTACAATCTTTGGTCCTGCTGCTATAATTTGGTATTAATAAACAAGGGATACCCAATATTATTTATTGAAAACATATTTGTCTCTTTTGCTTCTAAAACTGGATTGTCACCATGATCAGTGGGCATTATCTGTGCCCTGTCCAAGATGAAATAGGCACAGATTTGCCAATGACATTTTTTATTTGGAATACCTTTAATATGTAAGAACTTTCTCAAAAAGTAGTGGTCAAATGTGTATTTTATCAGTACTACTTAGAGACAAGATGTTTTGCACTGTGGTGGGAATGTCAGTGGAAATTTTAGGAATAAATTGTGAATCAAATGACTGATGGGGTTGTGCTTTTGTAAGAGGGGGAATGAGTGAATGTCCCTCTTCAGCAACTGAACTCTGGGAAATATTCTGGAATACATTCTGCATCTTCAATCTCATAGAAAGCTTTCTATTAAAAAAAAAAACCCAAACAAACAAATAAAAAAATCCCAAAGCAAAAAGCAAAAACACCAAAAAACCCCAAACAAATTTTTAAAAATACCCAATAAACCCCAATAAATGAAAACAAAAACAAACCAAGTTACCCACAAACCAAAACCAAAAAATCACTACAAAAAAACCCCAAACTGGCCAAAACAGAAAAATCGCAAAAAAACCAAAACAAACAAAAAACTACCCCCTCACATAAACCCCAGAACAAACAAAAAAGCCCAAAAATATAAAATCAAACCAGAAAACAAAAAAAAAAAATCCCCAAAAAAGCCCTAACAACCCCAGAAAACTCTCAGAAAACAAAACAAAACAAAAACACACCCCCCCCCACAAAAAAAAAATACCCAAGTAAAACAAATAAAACACATAAAAGAAAGAAAATTGATCTCCAGAAACCTGCTTTTTAGCTGAGAATGATTCTGAACAATAAGGAAATTAGGTAAGGAAAATGTAAATATTATTCCTGGTTTTGTATTATTAGAACTTTTAACAATACCTTAAGCAAAGTAATCCTGTAAAAACATCTGTTTTATTTACTTCTCATGATTAACATGCAGCCCTTATCTGTACTCAAGGAACCAAACAGTGAAATAAAACAGAAGATGGTCTTGGGAAAGCACTGTAATTCACTTAATAGTATAAGGGAAATTGTAATGAGAAAACATCACATTTATGGCAGAATTTACATGGCTAGTCTGGTAAATTCATTTCTACATGAAAAGTATTCCCTCCAGCAGCCTCTAAGTCCCTTCACTCCTTCTGCAGGGCCTCCTTCTATCAATACTCACACAATTTTCTGAAGCACCTTAAAAATGCCAGTCAGTGAGAAAGATGGCACAAATTGGAGGGCTTGCAGTTTTTGGAACAAAAGTGTTTTGTCAGAAAATATGCTAAAATAGTTTATATGTACATTTGACCTCTGAAATAAGAGCTAGATGGAGGAATGTGCCAGCTTGCAATCACTCCTGACTGTTCCTGGTTCTATATTGACTTCCAGGGCTTGTAAAGTATTTCTCCTTTCCTAACCCAACTGGTGCAGCTCCAGGGTTCCCCCCACATTTTGGTGTCTCTCAATGAGGTGAAATGATTCCACCCCACATTTCATCCCAAATATTAAGAATTTTTGGTTTTCCATTGCTGAAAGACTTCTTAAGTGAATTACTGGAGGCGATTATCTGCCTGCTACATCTTACTCCTCAAAAGAAATTATGTTGCTTTACTCCCACATAAGTTTGCTTTTTAGGCTTGTCAGTAAAATATTACAAGCCTGGAAAAAAAAAAAAAAAAAAAGAAAGAAAAAACAACTTGAAAAAACACGTGATTTTTATTACTGAAAGAAATCTTCTTCCTCCTGTGCTGACACTTTGATTTCCTGAACTCCCTCCAGCTTTATTCAGGCAATGTTTTAGTGAAAAAGCCAGAACCTCAGATCTTTTATTTCACCTTTGGGTGCCAGACATTTATAGATGTGCACCTCTGATAATCACAACAGGCATTTTGTTAAATTGTAAACCAACATTTCAGCAACCAGAGTTTGACCAGAGACTGAGCAGCCTTTGCTCTCAACACCCTGACCAATGTGCCTGGGCCTTGTAAAATATAACTTGGAATTTTTTTTTATTACTCTTATCAAATGCTGGTGCTTCACCAGACTCTTCTTGGATGCCAAAGTCTGATTAGAAGGTCAAATTTAATCCTGATTTGCACATTAATTAACCCAAGCAAAAGCTCTTAGACCAATCCATGAGGGTCAATTCCTTGACGAAGCTGAACTAGCTTTTTTGTTTTTCTCCCCACAACTTTGAATGTTGCTCTTATGAATTAGTGATACCTTAAAACTCTAGAGGTATTCCAAAACTGAAAATAAGAGAATAATATTGTGTTTCTTGTTTACATGGATCATATTTATTAGTAACAAAAATGGAGTGTGGGCTTTCACCAGCATTCCTTATGTGAAAAATATCTGAACCTCTGTCACCATCAACTATTTGGTGTACCAGCTTATTTTTGAACTTTTAAATTTTAATTTTTTCAAAAAAATTGAATGGCTTTTAAATATTTTTATTGGAATTTTTTAAATTAAAAAGAATCCATCTCACAGGATGAAGGTGTTCTTTATTTTTATTTTTATCATCACAGCATAAATATCCACATCCCAAATTTTTAATCTAAAAGTGACTCTCTTTCAGGAAGGCAAAAAAACAAAAATAATATAAACCTCTCACCAGTACTGTGGGGAGTGAACTCTCTGTAATTGTTCTCATATACTCAGTAACAAATATTCACAAGGATTATTCTCTGCTACTTATCATTACCAAGTAGGATGAATCTAAAACCAGAAACCTGTTCCCACCAATGGCTGAATTGTCTCTCCATGATGAAATTTACAGCTCATGTTAAATCCTTCAGCCGCAGAAAAAAGAAAATCCTCCTTTTTTATTTTATACCAGTGCTTTCTTCCATTTTACCTCAAGGTATTCAGCAGGAAAACAAAATAATGTACTTTAAAAATGAATTATGATGTATCAAGACCCTTGAGAGCTACTGCTGTTCATGGCTTATTTCACCTAATCTGTTCGGTTTATAGCATTTAATTTGTTCATCTTTAGGCTTATTTATTCAATTTAATATTCATAATTGAAACCTGTACCTGATGAAAAATATTTGACTCAAAATCTCAGTATGAAGAAATTGCTGAAACATTTTATTGTTGCTGTTTCATAGATATTGAAGTCAATCCAGTCAAGGGCTCAATTCCTTGTAATATTTATGACTCTGGGGAACTCTTGTATCCACATTTCCTATAACTGTGCTTTGCTGAAAGTAAAAAGTTATGAAGTTACATGTAAGGAGATGCTTTTAGCTATGATATTGCAGTATAAATTATCACATAATACTACACTGAATGAGACTTTTTTAAAAGAGGACAGTTCCATCAGTAGGAAAGGAAATGTATGATTTGCCAGAAAATGGTAAAAAAAAAAAAGTAAATGTTCTTTCACTGCCTGAGAGGGGAAAAAAAAAGAGACTGTGAGAATATTCTAGATAGCAGCAAGGCATTGATTCAGTGGAAGGGAATATCCTAAAATTATTTTTTTGGTAAACATTACTGGTATAATATCACTACTTGTGTATTTCACATATTGCTGAATTATTTTATCTTTTATAAAGAGGTCTTTAGTATCTTCTTGCAGGTTAAGACAGTGTAAATTACCTGGTACTTTAATATAATTTTTTCTACCAAGCATTTTTCCATCAAGCATTTCACTCCACTCCTTGTCAGGTTTGAACTCCACAAGAAAAAAAAAAAACAAAACAAAAAACAAAACACCCCAAAAACCTGAAAACAAACAAACAAGAAACCCAACAAAAACAAACAAGCAAACAAACAAAAATCCTAAAAAACCAAAACCAAACAAAACCCAAAACAAAACAAATACAACAAAAAAGAAAAATAATTGTTAAAAAAAGCCAACAATGACAAAAATCCCAACTCTTCAGCCCATTAGGCATAGGTAAAATTATTTGCATTTATCTCCATCGTGGGATGTTAAGGTAGTTGCATTTTCTGTTCACGTCAGAGTTTTCACCAGGTCAACAGACCAGGGGAAATCTGTTTCTTTACACATTTTCAGGTGATTAGCGGTGCTCTACACAGCTCTGAATTTCCAGGGTTCACAAATACTTACTTCAGGATGGTGACTGAAACCCCTTTTCATCCTCAGCTACTTGCAGATCTACAGCCAACTATAGGGAAACTAGAAAATGTATTAACCAATTAAACATGGAATTATGAAGAGGTCAAAGTGATACAAAACTGACATGGCCACTCATGGGTGGCCCCATCTGCAGCTAAGAAAAGGGAGAAGGCAATGAAAGATTCAATTATGTTTGGGTTCAGCTGATAAAAGAATCATCTTTCTTGTTAAAATACGTTAACCTGGTAGAGGAGGGGCTCCTGTGGTTACTGGGCCTCGAAGAAAGCATTCCAGATGGGATCAAAATGTGCATTTCTAGTGAAATCCTGTGAAATTCACATTGATTTAAATGGCTCCAGGTTTTCAGGTCTGCACAGAAACATTTTTCTCTCAGCCGGATCATTTTAACTTTATGGGCAATAATTACAGAATGAGGAAATGCCTCATTCAGAAGGTAACAAGTGGCAGGTACCAGAATTTTTGGGGCCCTGCAAGAACTGCCATGAGGCAGAAAAAGTTAATTCCTGCTTTAACAACACCAGATTACCACTTTGTAAATACCTGGTGTTTAGTGGAATTTCTGAAATATTTAATTAAATCATGATTTTGCCTCTTCTTTTAAATTTTGCAGCCAGGCTGGTTTACAGCTCTCAGCTGGGACATTTTTTCCTATGGGTGCAGCAAAGGAAAAGTTTGTTCTTTGTTGTACTACTGTGAATCTTACGGAGTCAGCTTTAATGCTGTGAATCTCTCCTTCACTTTGAGTAAGAAATCTGTCTTGTGGGTGGAAAAATAAATTTGTGTCTTGCTCTGATTGGTTCAGCATCTTGGCTGGCTGACAGTTCTCTCTATCGTGACACGTTTGGATGTTGTTCCAAAAAATCACTAAGGAGATGCATGAGATGAGAATATAAATCCATCAGAGCTTGTTGTCACTCTCAAAAATTCTTAACACTCTTAAATAATCTTATATTTTGGATTAAAACTATTATTTTTATCCTAGTTTATAATTCTTTTACAGGAATTATGTTTAGTACAGACACAGGATTGCCCATAGCTTTCCAATTTGCTGGGAAATCAAGGGTGTAGAATTCTAGGTATCTAAACATTGTGCATGCCCACTCTTCCTTAAATTCGAATTATGAATCTGTTCTGTAACTGTAACTCACATCAGTGTGTACACTGCCAAATTCACTCACCTTTGCCACACCTGCAGCCTTTGAGAGTCACTCAGTGCATGCTCTGGGCCTTTCACATACAGCAGCTCCTACCACAATTAAACATATCTACCATATTTTCATCCCAGATTTGGTGTTTCATTTTCATATCCTGCCTCTCAATCAAAGAAAAAAAAATACAGATCGCTGAAACTTACTGATGTTTGTAGACAATGTTGTAAAACTGTTCAAATCTTTGTAAATTTAAAAACTAAAACTGGTGCTTTATCTTGATATTACTTTCAAGTGCGTTATTCGCTTGCACTGAACAATAGATTTTAGGTATTTTAGCATAATTTGGAGTATACCAAAAACAGGCAAGTTTAAAACCTGTATTAAAAATTGAAAGCACATCCTGTCAATCATAGGTTTTACTGGATAGTCCATAATACTACATCTAATTCCAAACTGTACTCTGGATGTGTCTCTAGCAACAGCAACATGTCTGAAAAAAAAAAGGATTCACCCTATTTTGATACAGAAATTATTCTGACATCTGCACAGCTGTGCATGCAATATTTGCACAAACGCAATAATTGTTATGGAATTCTCAGATATTTTCTTGTTCAGAGTCGCCTTTTATTCTCCAAGCCCTGGTTTGTAATACTTTAATAAGATGCCTAAAAAAATCTCCTTATTCACCTGTGGTCTGAAATTTGCATGCATGTTTAGCACTTTAGAAACTGAATTTTTAATGTTTTCTATACCAAATTGTTACAGCCTATCAGCTCAGGCATACAAATCTCAGCCATTTCAAACAGAAAAGAAAGCATAACAAACACAATGTCATAAAACAGTAGTAAAGTTTCTTTTTTCTTTTTTCCCTCTCTCAAAACAAATGTTTATATATTTATTTTTTCATTTTTGAATTTATTGATCTGAGGGGAGTGCTAGGAAGTTTATGTCACAGCAATAAAGGGAGGGGTCTCTGTTTTTTGTTTATTTGGGGTTTTGTTTTTTGTTTTTGTTTTTTTACATATAGCTAGACTATATTATTCCTTTTCAGAAAATGAATATTGATTTTTTTTTTTTCCAGAAAAGGTTAGGTATACCTTGTGGGTTTTTTTTTACCTCAGCCTGCTGAAATTGCTTTCTCTTGCAGAAGGCTGGATTGAGATCTGCTTGGATTTCAATCTCTCCCGCATCTTTTTTCCTTGCTCTGTCTCCTGCACTTTGTTGGGCTGAATAATTGTGGTTTTGATGAATCTGTTTTGAGAGTTGCAGCGGCGTGTATTTAGCCTCCCAGAGCAGAGAAGGCCAGAGTCCGGCTAGCTGAGGTTAAGGCCGACACCTCGCTGCAGAACCTGCCAGCGCCCTCGGCGTCGTAAGGCCTCGGGCTGTGCTGGCTGCGGCCTGGATCGCTGCTAAACGACGAGAAGGAAGGAGCTGGACACTCGCCGGGGGGCTAAACTTGGTTTATTGGAAAGCCCGCGATGTCCCAGCGAATGACCAAGAACAACGGGTGCTTAGGGGTTATAAAGGGAAGGAGTGGACCCGGGAGGTCCAGAACAGAAGACCAATGCGGGGAGGAGAGGGGATGAACTTAACACAAATGACATAGTGCAGAGCCCAATAGGTACCAGGTATGGGAGGGGCCCCGGGACCACAGCCAACCACAACCCCCAAAGAGGAGAAGCTTCTGGAATGCTAGGTGGAGTGGGGGGTGATTGACTTGGCCCAGGGAGGAGAAAAGGCATACATATAAGGGAAAAAGGGGAGGAGGAATTATATAATCTAACAGATTGACAGTAGAACTGGCAGGGCTGTGGCGGGAAAACTGAGGAGGGCAGAACCATTTTACACAACATGGCGGGGAGCAGATACATAAAATGGGGGAGGAATTAAATGAACTTAACGAACACACTACAACAGAGGGTTTTCACTCCAGTGCTTGACTGAGCACTAAACTCAGCAGTCACTCCTCACATAATCTTTACAAAGCTGTTCCTGCTGTAGTCCATGGATCAAACACATAATGTGAAGCATAAAAACATCAAGACAGAGCACCAGTGGTTTTTACTTGTTTAAAACAAACTGAAATAACCCATGGGCTGCACTGGAATATTGCTGGAATCCCTAAATGATAATAATTTTTTTTTTTTTCAAAAATGGTAAATTCTGATGACTGAAGAAATGTAAAACAGATTGTAACAAACATGAGATGTCGATGTGACTTAAATGAGTCTGTCAGCTCATTTGGTCTTTAAATGCTACTGCTCATCTGTTTGTTTTTTTTTTAATTTTGTCCAAAAGCGTTGAAGTTTGTGCTTCAGGAATTCCACCACATTAAATTCTGCAGACTCAGAGAATTTCAGAAACTTTTATAGCCAAAAGGATCTCATCTGTTGATTTAAACTCTTACCAGCATGTCCTATCCAAATGGTACAGAGGTTAATGCCAATCATAAATTCAACTTTTTAAACCTGGAGTTAGCATTCCTAAGAGATTTTGTTCACTGAACAGAAGCTATTGCACATTGCCTACATATCTTTTCTAAGCTTACAGCACAAAAAAAATTCTACTTTTCTGCTGAAAAAGTCTTCATAACAGAAGTTTCCATACATTTGTGAAATATGTTTAACATTTCAGGGAAAGAATGCAAAGTATGATGTGTTTATTCTTTCCCCATTTATCTGCTAGGTTCTCAAGCCAATATTCACAACTGAGTTTGAATTCTTCTCTTGTCAATAAAAGACAAAGTCAGTAGTTACCCACCTTTCCCAAAACTTCAACCACATTTTGAATTTTATCTGTATCTGGAAAGAATGAGCTGGAGGGAACCTCTTGATTCCTGTAAGTTACTTGAATTTTTAATAATTATCTTGTTTGTGAAGAAAGTAGGTATTAACACATCAGACTTAATCAAATTATTGGTGTTCCCTATATTTTCTGTTTGACGTTATATATTAACATATTTTGAATTTATGAATATTACTACTTTGGAGAAGTGATATTTGCCAAAAAACAAAAAAAAATGTGGGTGTATTAGCCAAGCAAAAGTGGGGATAGATATCTCAGGTCTCAGAGCTGGGGGCCAGAAACCATCTCTCTCTCTTCCCACATACTGAGTAATTCTAGCAGAGACCTGAAGATTTTGAAGAAATCTGAGCAGATTTTGGAGGTTTTTTTCACCAAATACTATGTTTTGTGGACACAGAGACAGACAGTCTGTTTCTCATCCTATTATCACAGAATTACTGATTTCATTCTGCTTTCATATAACATAAAGATTTCAAAGCACTTTAATAGAAGTATGAAAGAGAGTAAATTTCAGGTGAAGTGTACAAAAGGAGAAAGGAAGGGTTGAAGATAAATAATTTTTTTCCTGTTTTTTCCCCCCACATTAGACCCTTAGATTCAATGGTCACATCACTCTTCACTGTGCAAAGGTTTAATCTCCCCCTGCTAGTTTGCTCCTGCAGTTCATAAGGTGTTCCATATGTTGCTTTTGGGGCATTATTTTTTGACATGAAAGCAAAAAGTAAATAGGTATTTGGAGCACCTTTAGATGCAGTTCCTTACCATCAGTCACCACAAGGAGTTTAAACACAGATTTCAGTGTCCTTCATGAAGTTTATCTGTTCTAACCTTGTGTGTGTCTTCTTTATGTTCCAAATTAGTATTCTATAATCTAAATTGCATGGTGATTCTATGGCCTGTCTGAAATAAGGGATTAGAGGATGCACAATATTTTTCTTACAGAAAGAAGCTTTGGGCGTGAATGTTTAAGAAGTAGTAATGCAATTAATTTTCATCAAGGTTTTGAGTTAACCCTAGAGTCAATCCTCTGTTGAGAGGATATGCATCTCAATGGAATTTGAGGTATTTCTATAGGAAAAGAGAAAGCTTAATCCTAGAAGGTAATTAAATAACTTTTTATGGTCTCTGAAATGGAAGGGGGAAAAAAAAAAAAAGTGGGAGGAGTTTTTTACTTTGGAAGCTCATCCTCAGTATTTTTATCCTGAATCCATTTCAATTCCTTATAGGTTCACAGACACATACAGAGATACACACGCGTGTAGACAGAGACAATATTGTCACTTACTCCTCTCAACCTAAACAACCCTTTTGACCAAATCCAAAATCCCTGTGCCTCAGTAAATCTATTATTTTAATTTCAATGAAATACACGTAAGACCTCAGGATGAAACATTATTGTAAGGATTATGGAAAAAAAAATTGTCTTGATCATTCCTCTGTGCCTGCTGTGTGTGCGCTGATTTCCAGTGACTAATTACATCATCTCTAATTGCCCCGGTGTGTAGAACAGCCAATATTTCTTATATTGCTGACTCACTTTTTTCCTGATTAATCACATCAGGAAGAAGTCTGTGGATGACACTCCCCACTTCCTCCATTTTCTGTGTCATAGTTATTAAATGTGACAAATGGAGCTGGAAAACTTTCCCTTACAACAGAACAGACAGAAGCCTAATGTGCTTAAAATTTCATATTTGGGCTGGGGATGTGACAAGTGCTGTGAGTTGAAGATAGGATGCCTGTAAGCGGTTTTGACAATGTTGGAGAAAACTAAAAGGTCTAAACATTTGGAAAATGCCAAAAAACAGTGTGCTAAAGTAAGTAATGCTGCTGTTCTCCTCCGAGATTTTATTTTTGCTCATTGCTCTTGTTGCTGTAACTAATAGTTTAGCTTTTTTATCTCCCCCTTTCCCCAGCCCCCTTCACAGTGTTTGATTATGGTTCAGCTATAACATACAGAACACATTTGTGGAGCACTTTCAGAAAGGACAAGCAGCTTTTCCTGAAAGATTTGGCTCAGGTCATGTGAGTTTAATACTGGAAGCTGGATCTTCTGGCTGCTCATCCTGGACATTTCCTCTGTGGCAAGGCCAGCACCTAATGGAAAAAGGACTGTGGAGCAGTGTGGCATTTTCAGGGTCCCCTGTGGCAGGAAGGAAATGATGAATCAGACTCCATGTTCTTAGAAGGCTAATTTGTTATTCTATTCTATTCTATTCTATTCTATTCTATTCTATTCTATTCTATTCTATTCTATTCTATTCTAGAATGTTATAGTAAACTATGCTAAAGGATAGAGAAAGGATACAGACAGAGGTTTAACAAGATACTAATGAAAAACTCCTGACTGACTCCTCAGAGTCCTGACATAGCTGGACAGTGATTGGTCATTAAGTCCAAAAATTCACATGAAACCAATCAAACATGCACCTGTTGCATAAACAATCTCCAACCCCATTCCAAAGCAGCAAAACACAGGAGAAGCAATGACATAATTATTATTTTCATTTTTCTCTGAGGCTTGTGAGCTTCCCAGGAGAAGAAATCCTGGCAAAGGGATTTTTCCAGAAAATATGACAGTGATAGAGCACAGCAGGTGGTGCAGGGAAGCAAATCTCCTGGTTGTGCACTTCTAGGAGGTTTATTTTTGGTCTGTGGACTGCTTGTCCTCTTTTTCTTCAGCAATCATTGCATCAAATAATTTACCATTAATGACCTTCCTCACACAAGAGAAAAATTCCTGTTCAGAGTTTTGGACTCTCAGGTGTGCCACCTGAGAAAAGCAGCTACATCTGGTTTGTATTTGACCTTTAGAAAATCGATAACCATTTCTGGAGGTCAGCACACATACAGGTGTGGAAATGGCATCAGTTATCCTGCTCCGGAGCATAAACTGATTGCCAGGGAGAGATTAAGCTGAAGTTTCCTTCCCAGTTAGGCGAGACTGTGGGTGCTGCTGCAATGTTTTGTACCTTCCATTGCATCATTTGTTGTTTGCCATCATGGAAATAAAGACACTCTTTGTTTTTCTTTTCCTTTTAAAAATGTCTGGGATGCTTTGCTTGAATCCTTCTTCTAATCCACCATAGGATTAGAAGCTCCGACAGCTGAGGAAACCTTCCCAGTTTGATCAGAACAGTTAAAAAAAAGATTTCAAAAGAGACACATTTAAGATTCTTGGGCATCTGTTTCAGGTAACAACACAAAATTGTCAAAAGATCTAAGCACAAGCACTCAGATCTCCCATTAAAACAAAACAAAACAAAACAAAAAAAAAAAAAAAAAAAAAAACCAAAAAAAACCCCACATGTATATAAGTCTATGCAGTCTCCACTAATATAAAATCAACTTTGGAAATAATATTAACTAACAATTCTAGCCAGCAGCAAAATATATTCTTTCTTCTATCAGAAATTTCTGGAAGGATGTACTGAATGGTGGAGGCTGATTTACCAATTTGATCTTAATTCTGTGGGCCACTTAGGTGATGTATTTCTGAGAGTTAAGTGTTTTTCCATCTCGCCTTACAAAAACAACACCAGTAACAACAGCACTTTCAAGCACATTATTCCTGATTCTTTCATTTCTGCACTTAGGAAAAATCACCATTTGTTTTTGTGACTTTACAAATAATTTTGCTGTTTGTTCTCATTCAAAAGGAGCTTTACAAACATTGTTCAGGTGTTAATATGCCAGAGAACAATTCACTAGGCTTTCTGTAAGAAAAACAAGAATTTCCAGAACAGTGTGTTATCTGATTTTACAGTGTGGGTTTTTTCCTTCACTTTTATATAAACAAAGTCTTTTTAGTCCCAGTTTTAGCGATAAAACAGGAATATGTTTCCTTGGGCCGTCTCTAAACTGAAGCAACAGTTTAGGGCAGCCATGGATCAGGGGTCAGGTGTGTCAAAATCTTTCCTTTTTACAAAGAAGGTAAAAATGTCCATTTCTGTAAATGTTGAGCTTATTTATTATTTATTTTTTATCACTATTTCTGCGCAAATTTAGCTTCAGAATTACACAATATATTTTCCTCTGATATTATGGCTTTGTTTATAACTTTCTGTTCTTATTTGACAAGATTTAATAGACACAGTTTCAGTAGGTAATAATTTATCTGGTTGTTTTAAAACACTTTAACAAAAACAGCAACAACAACAATAACAATAATCCTTGACCTGGAATGCCATAATAAATTATTTTCTATTATAAAGCTTAATGTAGAGGTGCACTTCAAGAAGGTGAAACTTACTTTCTAATAATTATGTCAGAACTGCTAAAGATTTTATTCATATCTTTTAAATGCACACTGTTGCTAATGCTTTAACCTGAAAAAACACTGACATTGAAGACATCTTCAATGAGATAAGTGGTGATTTCCCAAGAGGATGGAATAATTAAAAAAATAAAACTCTGTTGTACAGTTTTTGAAGGATCTTGTAAGAAGTGGACAGTTCCTATTAAAGCGTCTCGTATTCCACATAATTAATTCACTTTAACAATTATCAATCCTACTCATAATTTCGGGTTTTCTTCAGCTCAAAGTGAATACGGTGTGCCTGCAAGATAAGTTATCAATTAATTAGCAGCTTTTAATGCCAAAATAGTTTCACTTTTCTGAGGTGTCCTTACGTTCTATGTCTTGCATAAATGCACTGCAACTGCAACTTGCAATGTGATAATATTCTGAATGTCCTGAATGTTAAGATTGATGAAGACACACAATGGAATTCCTACACTCAATGCAGATAAAGTTGGCTGTTACACAAAATTCTACAGCATCAGGAAGGATTTAATAAAGCATATAATTAAAAAGAAAAAATAAAGAATTTAAAGATTTTAAAGAACAGGAGAAGCTATATGTGTTTTGGTGATTCCCATCAGCACTCACTTTTTTATGTTACTTGTCTTTGGCTGTGCTTGATGGAAGTAGAACTAGAAAAAATACCACGGCTATGTGATTTTTATAGCAATCTCAGGCTTGCTACTTTCTGTCTGAACTGAACATCCATAATTCAGCTCTCATACAAAGGCCACGTTTCTGAAAAAATGTGGCAAGAAGCTTTAACTAATAAACCAGATTTCTTACATTTTACCTTTAGCCCAGACAGCGATTAATATGAATTTGCTCTTTCAGAAAAAAAAAAAAAATCACTTTTTTTAAAAAATCTTTTTTATTTTATTTGAGAGCACACAGTTTATTGTCTTGTTTGGTAGAGATTGTCACACCTGCTTCTTCTGAAAAATTAAAAATGATCACTATTTCTGACACACACATTTTCCCATCCTCATGTTAGAAATGTCTTCCGAAATACGGGTTGTACGCCCACACTAAATACATTCATTGTTATTTTACAGTCTTATCAGCAAATTTTGGCTTCAAAAGTTCTTCTTCTAGTCTAGAGTTGACTTCAATGTATTTACAAGCTACAGTTATAGCATCTTTTAGGACTGATCCCTGCTCAAGGGTGTATTTTTCCCCTAATGACTCTAAAATTATCTTATGGAAAATCTTCTTGTTTCAGCCTCTTCCTTGAACACTGGTGTCCACAGTTATTTTCAGAAAAACCTTTATGGATTTAGTTGAGGGTTGTTAACATGGCCCTAGAAACTCCTTTATTTCTCTTTGGCAACGTCACATTTTGGTGTGATACAAGTCACTGGTATAACCAAAGCTCATTACTAGGTGAGGCTGCAATTAACAACAGCTTTTCTAATTTTCCCCTCTTTTTTCAGCTGCTAATGGTGTTAATTCATTAATGGTGTTTCCTGTGGTCCCAACTCCATTGCTCCAAACCTGGAGTGATTAAGATGACCCAGCTCCTAGAAAATCAAGTCAGTCACCCTGCTGCAGGAGACAGGGAGGAGGTTTGCTATTCTTAAATGAATTGATATCCATTACCTTTTCTTACATCAGTGTTATCAATGTGTTCAATTCTGTGGTAATTCGATATATTCATTTTTATTAAAATGTATTTTTAGTTTCATTATTCTTACTTACTTTCCTCTAGACTTAATGCCATCTTCTTTTCTTTTCCTAAACTGAAGCCAACTCCTTACCCATTTTTTATCTCTACTCAAATTATCAATTTCTTCTTATTGCCTATTAGTTACAATTTTTTTTTCCTAGTCTAAGTGAAGGATTTAATATAAATCTTAAAATATACTTTCTTGAAGCTCCTATTTTACTACATTTTTTGACCTCAAATGATGGGTTTCATTTCCAAAGAGTTTCTTATATGAGAGCCAAGCCTTTGGTTAATTATGAAAATCTACTTGAAAGATTTGTGAAATTAGTTCAGAGTGCCTTCTGACATGTTCTTTTACCTTTTATTATAACAAGACCTTATTATAACAAGAACATTAGCACCTTTCACATGAAAAAGCTCACAAATTTTTCAGAAATTCTTCTCTCATTTTTCAAAGTATTCAATATAAATGTTCTAATTATAAACTATATTCTGAGGCTTTACAGAAGTTGATATCACAGGCTGGCGATGTAGGAACCTGATAAAAAATAAAGAGCACATTTTCTATCATAACTTTATATTTTAAGTCTCATAATGGTTGATTTTTGGGTTTTAAGATTTTGTAACACCAGCTCCAAAAACAACCCTTTCAAAACAATGATGTAACAGATGTAACAGATGTAGAGTTTTTATGGGTGAACCTTTACTATGGTTTTATAGGTTTTTTTCCAGTTTCTTCAGAACTGCACAGTAATTAACTCCCAAATATAAGCAAACCACTAAGTATTAATAACTCAACACATTCCTGAAATTCTCCAGAAATACAAATGAGAGTAGAAATTTTGGAATGCACCAAGGATATAAGTTATGGTTTTAGGAATAAAGTATTTTAACAGGGCTCTGCCATATAGAAAAAATAAGTTCTTTGCATGATTCCAGACTGATTAGCAAAATCTTGGTACCTTTTATGTTCCTGCATAATTTGTGAAAAATATTTTGTGTGTAAAACACAACTCCACCTTTAGATGAATGGTTAAGCTGCCATTTATCTTTAATGTTTAAATATTTTACAAGACTTTTAAAGAACTGGGGTGTTTTGCTTGAGGTTTGAATAACTGGCAACTGCACTACAGCTCCTGTTAATTTTGGTTTTACAGAGGAGAAAAAGAAATCCCCCATTTTCTCGTGTAAAATACATCATTTCCTTAAAGTGTATTTCTTTGGCTCTGATACTGTACTATTTTCCATGCGGTTCTTCAAAAAAAAAAATTACTCTAAATTTATATTTCTGCTGCTTAGCATGGCAGGGAAAAGAAATATTTCGTGTATCTCAAAATTATTCCATTCAAATGTATTTGTAGTTTTTGCTTCCACTTTTAAATCTAATTTTAAATTCATGTCATTTCTACAAGGGTAAGTATCTAAAATGCATTTTCATTTATTTATCTTTTGTGGTCTCCTGGGGTAAACTCTTTTACAACAAAACTGAGGAAGATGAATATTTGACAAATTTTTCCTTCTTTTATTTAAATTAATAATTTATAAAAGACAGCATATGAGCTGCTGAGCAAATAAACCCTCTTGCTGACAAGGATAAGATAATTGCTTTCAAAATCAGTATTCTTGTTATTCACATGTGTTTAGCAGTGTTTTCTCTAAACTGTTAAGTGAAATAGGAGATAGAAACAGGATCTGTGCTCACAGTAAGGCTGCTGGATTCCAGGGCATTATGGTTGGATTTATCCCTGGTGCAATATGGGCCTGGGCCGTGCAATAAAACAGTGACTGAAGTCCTTCCCCCTCAATATGCTGAGTAATTTTTTCTCTTTTTTATTGTGAATAGTAAAATTTTCAAAATATATATTTATGTCTATATTTCTTTATTTATGACTGATACTTATATTTACATTTATATTTATATTCAATTGTGTATATATTAATTATGCTTAATGTATACATATATATATATATAATATATATTTCTTTATTTGAAAATGTAGATTCAAGTAACACTTGGAGGGTCTGCCCTTTTCATGGGTGCCTAATTAATGTGCATTTTTGCATGCACCTCATCCTACTACTCCTTAGCAAAAAATGAATCACTTTTAATTTTATATTGTCATAAAGAACAGAAGCTCAGACGGGATGATCAGAAAATATCTGTACCCAGATACCACTGACATCTGTGTGAGCTACTCCTTTTGAACAGGGATAAATGCTAACAAAAAATATGTTCAGATATCTGTCTTACATACAAGTACCTTACAAGATTTTTGAAAATGCTTAATTCCATCAGGAATCACAAAAGTTAGCTTAACTTAAAGATCTGGACATGTTCCTAAATGATTTAAATATTTTGTGCCTTAAAACCTGTTCAAAACTTGTGTTTCAAAGCAGAGCTCTGGCCATCCTAAAGCTAGGCTAATGGCCTCATCATGATCCACTTTTCTGTAATCTGTAATTTTTTAATTATTATGTAATGTATTGAAAAACAAACACACATATATGGCTGTTTCATTAGGCAAGTTGTCTTCAAAAGTATTTTTCGATGCCGGAAGTCCACAACCTGATGGGAGTTTTCTCTTTTAAAAAGTTTTATGTTATTTTTCAACTGCAGTTTCAGCCAATACTTTAATTTTTTCATTTTAAAAATACATTCTGAAGGTCCTGGGGATGGATCCACAGGTTTAGTCTCTTGGAGATCACGAGGGATAGCTGCCGTGCGTGCAGAGTAAGGATTTATGGCGATGCAGAAGTGCCAAATGTGAACTCCCGGGCACAGGGCCGGGCTGAGTCTGTCGGGATGATGGAGCAGCACGTTTGCCCACACAGCTCGTGTGGGTGGATGTGAGGTGGGCTGAGGATGGAGAAGACTCACGGAGATGCCAGCAGGCAGGTGCTAGCCTTGGAGAGAGAACAGAGAGCCATATGGGCTGGTGCCTTGTCAGATCCGAGTGTGGGCAGCACATCTTCAGTCACAGACTTGCCCCCACTGCATCCCTGCAATTCTGTTGTGAACGTGACAAATTTCTACCCTGTGCTAACTATAACCATCCCAACACTAGGCAGCTTGCTTTGAGAACATGTGATTTCTTTTTAATCTACAAGTATGCAAAGAAAAAAAAAAAATTATTTTCTTTTTGGCTGCGTGTCTTAGTAGAGCTGCCAACTTCTACAAGATCTGGCCTCCAATAAAGCGTGTCCCAGCTTGCCAAAATTCAGCCTTTTCTCTCCTGTTTTCTCAGGTGATAGGGCAGAGTGCTGCTACTCTTTCTGTTTGGATTTGAAGGCTTCAAGGGCAGTAGACATTAGTTAATTAACTGTGGCTCTCTTGCAGGCAGTGCTGATATTGAGGTAACATCCCAGCACAGCTTTAACACACACAAATAAGTCTTGGCAGCCTCCTCTAACAAGCTGGCAGAGGGTCAAAGGAACTAGCAGGGAAGAATACAAAAAAAAAAAAAAAAAAAAAAACCCAGGCTACTATCCAAATACTGAAGGCAATAATCATTATTACAACCTTATAAACATTAGTTTCTTACATACTACATCATTTCTTTATTAATCACAAGAATTCTGCACGTGTGTATGTTGCCTGGCTTGCTCAGTTGTGTGCTTTTCTCAGCGCTTGAAGGAAAGAAAATGAAAGTGGAAAGAGAGTTTATTGGTGGCTAATGATCATTTCCAATTCCTCTCACAAAGATTGATACCTTGGCAGTAATGGACTAGAAGTAGTTATGGCTCTTCTTGCTGCACAATATCTCTTTTTCAGTACAACAGCATCCATGAGCATCATCCAGAATTGGGGTGATGGGGAAATTGTCACCAGAATAGTTATGGAAAGTAGGTATAGTTGTAGGGTAACAGGTCTCAGAAAAAGATTCAGAAAGTCCACTTAGAGAGTAGAAGATAGACCAGGACTGAGATGATAAATTTATTATATTTAGCTCTTAAAGAAGGAGAACGAGGAAAAAAAAAAAAAGAAAAAGAAAAAGAAAGGAACTTAAAATGAATGGTAATTTTTCAATAGCAAGAGATTGCAGTTGAATGAAGTAAATTAATTCAAACTATACCAATTCAAAAATTTTACACTACCCACAAAAACCTGTAAAAATCCTGAATTACCTTGCCCTTCTTGTCATATAGTAGGGACAGAAACCACCTTATCAAGGAAGCTTGATCAGTTTAGAAAATGCTTAATGACTCAATTAAAAATATAAAGTTATGGTATAATCATATTTTTAAAAAATTCTAAAGCAAATGACACAAATGCATAGTGTAATGAGTGGCATGCCTGGTGTAAAAGTGAAATCAAAAGCATATTAAATTTGTACAAAGACTTTATCAGGTACTTAAATCAGACTTGTTAATAGGCATGCACAATCAATAATAGGTATGAAAGTCAATACTAATTTAATACTCCATTGCTGAGTGAATAGAGACAATGTTATATTAGAGATTTCAGGTATGAAGCTATTGGTACTTTTTTTTTCCACCCTCTTTAAGCACATGTGCCCACACAGTGTACAATTATCCCACTTAACTGAAGTTTTTGTAAGCACCTAATGAAAAAGAAATCAGGTAAAGCAGAACCCCCCTTTTTCTCACAGGAATAACTGGAACTGCACTTGGGTCATATACAAATCTCCATTCTGAAAGGGGACACCAGTCAGGTTGTGATAAGTGATTCAGTTTTGTTACTGATCTGCATTGATGCCCCATATCTCTTGTCTCAGGAATACAGGTTTAAATAAAAACACCCATTACATTGCACAAAAAAGCAGAAACTGCCCCAAAAGAAGCAGCAACTCTATTTAGCTCTTCCTGAGCAATTCAGGATTGCAAGAATGCATCTGATCATGAGTTTGCCTATATCAATGTCTGTGACAACAGATAAGCAACATTCAAGTTCTTAGAGCACTGAATAAATGGAACATTTATATAAACCCATAGGGAGCATTCGATTAAGATTACCCCAGCTGTAAAAAGCTATTACACCAATCTAAGAATCACTAGTTTCATTTAAAGCCAACTCACTTATGAAAGAGAGCTGACAGAGTGATGAATTTGCTCCACTATATGGAGATCAATAAACGTCCTGTGACTACATCACCAATAACCACAAGAAATGCTCTTTGTTTTAATATTTAGATTTGTTTGTTTTTTTGGTCCTGCACAAAGAACAAGGCACAAAACTGATCAGAAAATGTGGTGAATAGCAACACCTCTTTTATATCTCACGGTGCAAAAGGAAGGCAGAAAAAGCATGTCACTGCTAAATAGAGTGGTGTGAATCTCTTTCCCAGAAGAGTCTGATAAATCTGGGGAATACTTTTATAGCTGCTGAGTCTTTTTATCATGAAATTATGAATCAGGCATAACTTTGTGTCACTGTGTTTTAAAGGAAACCTTCCCTGAGCGTCCCTCTTCAGGACAATGCCAAGTTTGCTGTGCCAGAAGGATAAATGTGCATGTTCCTGACTTCTGCATTAGCTTTATCCATCTGTATTTTAGTGTATCAGCAAAAAACAAAAAAAAAAAAAAAAAGAGGAAAAAAAAAAGAAAAAGACCCTGCTTGCCCTTTCATTTCCTCAGTGTTTTGAATGGTGTCTTCCACAACCTCATTTGTTTGAGCCTATTTGAAATTTTCTCCGGGGATGAATGGAAGTGTAGAACGTAAAGTGTCTTTCAGCTGAAGACACAGCTTAAATGCTGGGGACTATAGAGAAAAGTAACTGGTGACATTGAAAAGGAGCCAGCATTTCAAAAGAGTAAAGATGTTATGGGATTATTTTATTACCTTTGAACCCTGAGAGCTTTACAGCTCCACTACATTCCCCCTAGAGCAATTCCTGGCTATTTCTCTGTCCTATATTTTAGAGAATAACAGAAAGCTACTTGACGGTATTTTTGTAAAGCTCCTGTTCTGCAAAGGTCTTTTGAAACTTTAAAAATAAAGGAAAACTCCTATGCAGAACTTATAATTTATGCCTGGTGACATTTCTCAAATAACTTGGGTGCAAAATGTATCTCAACTTCTTTTCATTCATTTTAATGAGTGTAATGAAAAGATAATATGTACTGAAATGCAACACTCAATCTGAGCAAGTAGTATAGAATGAAACAGCTCCTGTGGCCCCTTAGGACTGCAACACATTAAGCTTTTGTTACCATTATGTGCTTTATTGTTAAGTGTTATGTGCTGCATTTTATAATTTAATTTCTAACTGAGGAGATTCTATGGCCTTAAATCGATCAGATTCTTAAAGGAAAAGTTTTCTAAAAGAAGGAATGAAAAACAATCAGATGACTCAATTACCTGAAAAGAGTTCTACTACAGGAAATGTAGTTCTCAGCTGGTATAAATCAACATAACGTCCAAGTCAATGGAGCACAGAATTTCATATGTATGCAGAGTATTTGGCCCAATACCTGCATGTTAATTCTCCTAAATTTTTAGTGTGTGGAAGTTCTAGTTCATAATGAGGGATTCCAGATGTAATGGTTTCACAGGTTACAGTGACTTGCTGCTGTCAACTTATTCTCTTCTCTACTCACTTTGTCTGTGAGTTCCACATGATTCATTGTCTCATTTTCTGACAGCTTTCATCTTTATTTTAAATTTTTGTCACTCTTTTAAATTTTAACCCTTCACAATAAATTATAGTATTCCACAGTGAGTTAAAAAAAAAAAAAAAAAAAAAAAAAAACCAGAAACTTTCTGTTATTTTCTCTGTTTTGACCTACATAATACAGAAGGAAAAATGTAATTTAGTCAAAGTGGGGGATGAAGACTCAATCATTTGTACCTATAACTCTATCATTATTATTATTATTATTATTACTATCAAATGTTAATGAGAAGCAGAAGGTTTCAGCCTTCTTAAGCAGGAGAAAGGCATGAACCACAGAAGTAAATCAATTGCATGAAGTAAACTAATTTGAAAGATAGCAATTCAAACATTTTACACTACCCACAAAAACCTGTAAAAATCCTGAATTACCTTGCCCTTCTTGTCATAAATTAGGGACAAAAAACACCTTATCAAGGAAGCTTTATCAGTTTAGAAAATGCTTAATGACTCAATTAAAAATATAAAGTTATGGTAGAATAATATTTTTTAAAATGGACTTAGGAGTCCAAACACTCTCTTTACTGAAAAGCAAAGTGTATTTCTGGTACAGTAACTTCCTGATGAACTCTCTGCCAGCTTGTTCATAAAAACAACCTGGATCTTTTGAATGCTGATGGTAACTTCAGCCATTTCATGTTTTGGGCTCAGCTGCCCACATTTTGCCTCAGGCTGTTGTTATTAGATCTGAAAGCTGCACCTTGTCTTCTCTTTTGGATAGTACTCAAAAAAAAAAATCAGCTTTGTAATGTTTCCAAGAAACATCTACTCCACAAATATCGACTGGAGCCTAGAGGAATTTTGTGCCAAGCAGGTTAACATGCTCTTAAACTACCCTGGTCCAGAGTGACCCAAAATGTTTTACTGTGCCAGAAAAGTGCTGTCTGTCCCTCGGAGCCACGTGGGAGCCGAGGGGATAAAGGGCTCTGCAGCAGAATCACAAAGGCTGCCTTAATCTCACATTTCATGGGGCTGTCAATAAAGGTTAGTGACACCTTTCTGCTTTATCTGAAGGCATGACCACTGATACCATTATATCCCACTGTAACACTTTAAATTAGGATCCTCAAATAAAGCTTTAATCCTCTGAAGCTGGCACTTTCCAGTCCGCCAGCCAAGCGGATGCTTGGAAGGATGTGTATGTAGCTCCTGGGCCCCTATTTTTCCCTTTGAAGTATGTTTTAAGGCTACTGTTGATTTCTGGGGAAGTTCAATGAATTAAATGCCCGTGCTGTTGAAAGGTTAATTAAATGTAGCAAGCTGTCCTTCATAGCATGGCTGTTGCTCAATCTGTTCTGTTTACTTCTCAAGTGATAGAAATGATGCATCTGCATTACCTGATTGTATATTGAGTTTGTTTTTTCTTTTTTTTTTTTTTTTTTTTTTTTTCTGGTAACTTCCAGTATGTACTTTTGGAAGATTTGCAAGTTTTGTGCTCCTTGGAGTTGGGGCAAACCTCAAACTAAGTGAAGTATTTCTGTTGCTACAACACACTTTTTGCAAAAAAAATTCTAATTTTTTAGTTTAATAAAAATCTGTGCTTCTCGTTTTGATTTTGTTTTGGTTTGTGGTTTCAGACTTTAAAACTTTTGGGATCTATAAATATATTATTATAGTTTCCATTTTTTTTTTTGTTCATGACATGTAATTAGAGATGAGGTTTAGTCAGCATTTTTTATTTTTACATTACATGGTCAATCACTTTAACAAAGCATTATCAAAAATCATAATTATTCATAGGTGCCTAATGTTGGAAAGACATCCTGTGATCAAAGAGAATAAAATATTTCCCATAAAATTAAAGAATATTGAATTAATTGCACAAACAAGCACTGGTAAAACAAAATAGGTGCTATGAAAATAGGACACAGTTAAAAAAATACAAAGATAATAAAATTGTTAATATATTGCTTGGAAGGAGCCCATGGAGCCTTGAGTCCCAGTTAAACACCACTCCACTTCTTGGAATTGCTATCCAAAGTGACACTAATCCATGCCACAAATGACATCACTAGTCCTGCAATAAACTTGCACAAATGATTTCAGGGAGTCCAGAGAATTAATATAATGAGATTTTCTTTTATTTTCAAAAGATAATCAATACGTAAAAGATGCAGGTAAGAAAAGCAATATAAAATCTAAAATTGCCTTTTTTTCCCTACTAACTCTCTCTTCAAATAGCTCTAAAATCATCCTGAGACAACATAATTTACACTACTCAGGTATTATGGTTTTTTTTTTCTTTTATTTGGTTTTGATGCTATAACCAGAGGATGTGTCTGAAGGGAAAATCTGCCTTTATTGAAGGATTAAAAGATCAAACTTCAGAAGAATCAGGACTTGTCTGTCACAGCAAATCCACAGAAAAATGCCAGAATCACAGGAAATGTGAAAAACAAAGAGTAGGATATGAATTCATCTGGAAATTTGTGTTCTGTAGGTATTAGCTGTCCACCTGCAGGGCTTTAGAGTCCTGTACAGATGGAAACAAGCCAAAACATCACCCACATTTGGCCTGATATGAAGAGACCACCACCCACACTGTCTCAACAAGGCATTGCTGAAAGCATTCCTTGGAATTAAAATGCTTTAATTACAACTCATCCTCACTGCCTCTGCTCCTTGTTCTTGTTCTTCTTGATCTTTTGTTCTTCTCGTACTTCCGGTCCATGATTGTCTTACTGTTATACTTCTTGCTATTCTTGTTACTGTTGTTCTTCTTATACTTATTGTTCTGATTTCTCTTCTTCTAATTAAAAATCTTGTTCTTGTTTTTTTTTTTTTTTATATGTCTTGTACTTGTTCTTCCTGTTAAACTACTACTTCTTCTTCTTCTTCTTCTTCTCCTTCTCCTCCTTCTTCTCCTTCTTCTTATATTTCTTCTTCTTCTCCCCCTTTCTACTGTTATAGTTAATGTTATTTTTTATTCTTACCCTTTTTTAATACTACTGCTCCTTCTCCTGCTTCAGCTTCTTCCTGCTCTTGCTAATATTCCTATTCTTATTCTTTATATTTTTGTGGGTTTGGCGGGGGGGTGTACTATTTTTGGTTGGGACTTTTGGTTTTTCTCTTTATCACTACTACTATTTAAACTCAACTTTCTTTTGTTCTTTTAAGGATTGTGCATGTCACAGTCCATCAGTTTGAGGCTGCGTCTGGAGAACAACACCTCCTGTGTGTGCCCAATCCTCATGGAGAAAAAGCCAAAGGACCAGCATGGAATCCTTTCTGGAGGAGAGGAAACGGCCTTGGATCCCAGCAGGGGAGGTGCACATTCAATATCAGAAACAATGTTCCCTGACAGGGTGGTCAGGCCTGGGAAGAAGTTCCCGCAGGTTGGAGCTGCAGTCAGCGTCCCTGGAAGGGGCAGGAGCCGTGTGGATGTGGCCCCTGGGGACAGGCTCAGGGTGACGATGGCGGCGCCGGGCCGGCAGCGGGAGCGATGCCTTCGAAGGCGCCTCGGCGGCCGGACGAGGGGCTGGGACGCGGCGCCGAGCCCCGGGCACGAGCGCCCCCCAGGGCCGGGGCTCCGGGCCGGCCCCACGGGTGCCCTCCGGCCTCGGGGAGCCGCCCCGGGGGTGCCGGGCAGCAGCCGGGGCCGGCCGGGCCCCAGGGCCAGGCGCAGGCCGAGGCGGCCCGTGCGGCTCCCTCGGGGCGAGGGCAGGCCGCGGGCCGGCCGCCATCTGCAGGCGCGGTGCTGCTGGCAGCGGGCGCTACCGCCGGGGCCGTGCCGCCAGGCAGGGGCAGCGGAACAGCCCCTGCAGTGCCCGCAGTGCCTGCTCCGCCCGCCTGAAGAGCCAGCGGCGTTTCCAGCCGGACACCCTCCGTGTGTGTCCGACAGGGGCTCGGGCTGCCACAGGGCTGCGCCTGGCACGCAGCTCCTGGTGCTGGACCCAAGGCTCTTGTGGGGCAGGCAGGGGGAACCCATCTTGGGCTAACGCTGCCAGTTTTTCTCTCTTGGCCTCTTTGTCCTCTTCGTGCAAGCTCCAAGATGCTCACCTAATGCTACTAGTTCTCCTTCCACACCAAGGCCTTGAGCCTCAGGCTCTGAATCATATCCTGTTCCCAGGTGTCCTGCGCTAACTCTTGGTCACTGTCATCTTTCCACCTGGACTGCACTGAAGCATTGCCTTCAGACACCTCTGGACAATGTAATCTTGCTTTTTTGAAGCTCTTGGCCAATGCAGTCTTCCCAATCCGAGTGTTCTTTATAACTACCAGCCTCTCTGGGGGTACAGCTCTTGTGGGCTCTGCTCTTCCCAGTCCAACCCTTTTGAGGAGGTAACCAGTTTTCCTCCTAAAAGCCCCTGCTCTGCGCCTCCTTCCCCATCAAAAACTTCTTACTGCCTCCTGGTTTCTGTCTGGGACAGCTCTTGCTTGCTGCAAGCAACCCAGTCCGACAGTCACTGGTGGCTCATGCCTTCTCTTGGGGACAGCAGCCGGTCAGGAGATTCCTCCCAGGTGGAAATCTCCTGGCAGTTCTTGATGTCTCCCAGGGACAGCTCTTGCTCCCTGCACTCCTCCCAGTCACAAATTACTGGGGAATGCTCCAATTTTGCCGGGGAAGGCTCTTACTCCCTGCCTTCTTCCCACTCTGAGAAATCCCCTTTGGACACCTCTGACCTTCATCCCAATCCAAGAGCTCCAGAGCCTACAGGCATGCTGGGCACAGCTGTGGCTCAGCAACAGCCTTCCCCTGGAGTCCCCCGCTGGTTCTCATTCATTTCTGCTCCGGAGAGCTCTGGCTTCTCATCACTGTCCTCAAAATAACTGAAGCTCCCCAAACAACGCCAGCCTCTGGCTCTCCTTGCCCTGACTGAGCCCCTCTCAGCCGTCTCCTCCTGCTCTATAACGGCGTGGGCTCTCTGCAGGCTGGACGAGCGGTTGAGGGGGCAGGAGGAGCTGTGCAGGCAGAGATCGAACTCTATTCCCCGTGTCCTGCAGCTGCTGCTTCGCCTTGTGCAGCCGCGCTGGGCTCCGGCTGCCTCCGCTCCGGCGGCCGCTGCCCCAGGCCCTGCTCGGAGCCCGGCCTCGCTGACGGCCAGCAGGGCCTGGCCACGGCCTGGGGGCTCTGTGGGGCATGGACCGGGCTCTGGGGCTCTGCCCATGGCACGTCCTGGCCGAGGGCAGGACATTCCGCTGCCTTCTCTCCTTCGGCAGCCAGAGGTTCGCGGGGCTCCTCCTCAGCAGCTGCCAGCCCCGCCTCGGCGCCGCTGGCACGGGAGCCGCCCCGGCCTTGGGGCTGGCAGCCCCTGGTTGTGAGGCGCTGATGGAAATGGTCAGTGAGGGCTGTGCCCGAGGGAAGGGGCAAAGGAGACCTTGTGTCAACTGAAATGCTGGGGGTTTGATTGCAATGGGCATGGCAGAGACAAGGGGGGGAAATGGAAAGGGGAAGAGGATAGGGAAGTTCAAGGGGAGTTGGAAGGGAAGGGAAGGGAAGGGAAGGGAAGGGAAGGGAAGGGAAGGGAAGGGAAGGGAAGGGAAGGGAAGGGAAGGGAAGGGAAGGGAAGGGAAGGGAAGGGAAGGGAAGGGAAGGGAAGGGAAGGGAAGGGAAGGGAAGGGAAGGGAAGGGAAGGGAAGGGAAGGGAAGGGAAGGGAAGGGAAGGGAAGGGAAGGGAAGGGAAGGTGAAGGGAAGGGAAGGTGAAGGGAAGGGAAGGCGAAGGGAAGGGAAGGCGAAGGGGAAAGAAGAAAGAAATAACCAACCAAGCTAATTCACTTCTGCAGGCAATTTGATAAAATCACGAAAACTCCAATAAAAAAGTGTTCAGAATAAAAACAGGACTCTGATTCCTATGGAGTTTAATGTTATAGAGCTTTCTTATTGTGGGAGCTATGTAGCAGAAGGAAATTTTAGGAAAACAATTGCAAAAAATGTATAAAAGATGTTAAAAAATGTTTGACATAATAATCTCTCAGCATTGCAAGTCTAGTCTAGGAATACATAAAGGTTATAAAAAGATAAAATTGATATGAATATCAGTTTTTTGAAAATATGATATGAAAGACACTTTTAAATTTCACAATGTTATAGAGAAATGTTATATTTTAAATTTTTTTAAAGAAATTTTGGTATCAACCACTTCAGTGATTTTTTGTATGTATGCATATTCATATGATGTGCATATGAATACATAGGCCTTGGGAGTTGGAGTCTAATGGTGAATTGAGATAGGCCTAAATTTCCATAAACTATCTAGTCAAAGATTTGTTGCTATTTTGGATACTTCTGTTTGCTTTTAGTTGTATTTTGCGGACCCCTTAATCTTTAAAAATACTTAGCAATTGAAGAATAACTTCTCTTTTATTCCTCAGCAAGTTTCAGAGATGAGAAAACCTTTCCAGTCCAGTCCTGAAGATAGGTGTTGGTGTCACACAAGAGGGCATGTATGTGGAGAAAGGGCTCTGGATTTAGGGGCTGGGAGAGGCCAGAACATGATCCCTTAAACTGAAATTGGATCAAGACTCATGGAAAAACAGCAAGGATGGAAAATACTTCCTTGTCTTCCACCTGAAATGGTTCTACTCACAATTTCTGTGCAGGAACTGTTACACTTGGTAAAGCAGGGGACAGGAAGAGGAGATTACATGGTTTTGTCTCTGGATTGCTGGGTGTGTCTAAGGGACAAGTCAATTTGATGAACTGCTGGATGTCATTCCTAGGAAAACTGCCGTTCTTCTGTGTGGGCTTGGCAATCAGGGGAAGCCATGAAACAAGATAGAAGGTGCTGTTTGGTGTTCCCATGTCCAATTCACAGCGAGAAGAAAAGTGGCAGAGCATGGTAGGAAACATAAGGGGTAATTATCCACCCAGACAGACGGGGGATCTGGAGTGCTTTTTAAAATAGACGAAAACAAAGGGAATATTAAAAAGGAAAAGAGAGAGCTCTGTCACAGATTTCACTTACAATTCTTTCACATGGCAGGACTTGGAAAAGAAGATCTAGAAGCAGTTGAACAGTGTGAAATGAACAAAATACAGGGTCTGGTGACATAGGGGACTACCCAGACCTCAGAGTGCTGGTGGCTCTATGGGGGCAGGGAGGGCTGCAGCACATCTGCAGATAACATCTGCAGCAGGGCAGCCAAACTCAGGATTTGTCATTCCTCATGGAAGCTGGGTCTGCTCCATGTCCCTCATCCTCAGCCTTCTGCGTTGCTTGGTCTGGCTTCAGCATACCAGGAGGTATTTCCTGTCACAAAAAAGAGATGGGCAAGCTCTACTGTGAAGAAAACTGAGGGAATTGAGGTTGTTCAGCCTGGATAAGAGAATCTTTGGGGTGACCTCACTGTGGCTTTCCAGTACCTGAAGGGAGCTGTTGGAACCCAGGGCACAGAGAATATTTCTCTGTATGTCCTGAGAAGTCCTGACCCCCAGGAGAACACTGCTTTTGGTCCATGGAGAAGGCTTCCATGACTTTGGGATGAATTGGAATCTATGAGTGTGTGAAACAGATAGTAGTAGAGTTTATCACAGGGTGAAAAACTCAAGATGGAATTGGGTAGGAGACAAGATGGAAGGGTTTGGGTGTTGTCTGATGACCTTCTTGTTCTTCATCTACTCCTTTTTCTGTAGTGTTGGGAGCACAGGGTGATTGTGGTGTTTGTGAAGTCCCCAGGACGAGGTGAGAGAATTTGGCTCAGTGTTCTCAGAAGGCAGATTGATTATTATACTATATATTATATATTATATATTATATTATATTATATTATATTATATTATATTATATTATATTATATTATATTATATTATATTATATTATATTATATTATATTATATTATATTATATTATATTATATTATATTATATTATATTATATTATATTACATTACATTACATTATATTTTATTATATTGAAGCTATATGAAGTGGTCCAGCAGGGAGAAGGGTCGTCCTTCTCAGACGTCCCGGCAAGCTGGCCAGCACCGCTTGCAGCACGGGGGGCACTATCCCACTCTCGGTAATTTGTATGGGAACTGTTTGTTAGAAAACAAGAGTGTATAAGGAAAAAAAACCTCTTCATATATAATATGTGAAGCTAATTATCAAATTTGAAGCAAAATTTTCCAAAACTTGGTGCTTTGGGATAGCGCCTAAGGCAAACGCTCCGCGTTACAGCAGTCGTGTTGCCTTGGCGAAAGGACATGGCCGCGTCAAAGCTTCAACCAGCAGAAATGAAGGAGCGCTCTCCAGTTGGGGCAAGTCCAGGTTTTTTGTGATCCCAGAGAAGCCAACAACCGAAGAGAGCGATTGTGGGGGGTAACAACAGCTTATAAAGGGTGAGGGATATGCAGGGGAGGAGCCCGTCCTTGCGCGGATGAGGATCCAGAGAGCGGTGGGGTACAGAGGACTGACATAAGGAAAAAAACAATAGTAACAAATTGGAGGAGGGGCCCCGGCTCCCGAGCCAATCACTCAGTGCTCTGGGTAGAAGTTTCTAGAGAAAAAGGTGGGAGCAGAGAGTGACTGGCAGGGCACCAGGGAGGGGTTCGGGAAAGGATCCATTCGTCCCCAGGACAACTGGGGAGGAGTTAGGAAAACAGACAGCAGCAGGGAGGGCAGGGAGAACCAGGGCAGAATCATTACAAAACTGGGGAGAACAGAACAATCCAACTTCTGCAAACACAGCAAAACAGCTATACTACAACTATACTAAAGAAAGAGAAAGGAGACATCAGAAGGCTTCACAAGAAGAATGATAATAAAAGCTCTTGACAGAGTCTGACAGAGCTGGCTGTGATTGGTCTTTAAGCTGAAACAATTCACATGGAACCAATCAAAGATGCACCTGTTGGTAAACTATCTCCAGACCGCATTCCCAAACAATCAGATAATTATTGTTTTCATTCTTTTCTGAGGCTTCTTAGCTTCCCAGAAGAAATCCTGGTGAAGGGATTTTTCAGAAAATATCATGGTGACAAGTGATTGGTGAGAAAGAGCTGCAATGCAGGCATTGCATGGTCAGACAAATAATTAGTTTTTGGTAGAAAGGTAGAAATAAAGTGTGTTCTAAGAGTTAATTGGACAAAATAGCTTTCAAAGGCCTTGAATCTGTGTGTCTGGTGGCTTTTGGTGTCTTTTTCTTTGTACACTAAGTCTGAGATGAAGATTGTGTGCCGAACTTTTGAAAAGACAAAAATAAACAACAGCCTGAAGACCAAGAAACCAAAAAACCCGTCCATCTCTCATTCCTGGAACACAACTTTTTAGGGGTTCTCCCCATCAGGGGGACGTGCAAGGGTGGTTTCCACAGAAGCCTACAGAAAAATGGAGAGAGACAATTGACGAGGGCCTGCAGAAGGGGGATGGCTGCCACTGCAGGTCTGGATGGAATATTGGGAATAAAGAATTGTTCCCTGGCAGGGTGGGCAGGCCCTGGCACAGGGTGCCCAGAGCAGCTGGGGCTGCCCCTGCATCCCAAGGCCAGATTGGACAGGGGTTGGAGCAGCCTGGGACAGTGAAGCTGTCCCCATGACACTGGGTGGCACTGGATAGGTTTTAAGGTCCCTTCCAACCCAGACCATTCTGCGATTATATGAAAATATTTTGCTCTGTTGGGCTTTGTGAGCTCCCTGAGCACAGTTCTGGTTCCCAGCATAACAGATGACACCGGAAAGTGTCCGACTGCAGTATCTCAACTGTTGGATGTCTTAAGATTTTTCTGGTAGCCTCATAAAATTTTCCCAGTATGTATTTAATTAGATTGAGAACTCTAAAGTTTCCTCAGTCCCTTTTGCAAGAATGAAATTGTAAAGTTTTGCAGCCCTTTTAAACTTGAAAAGAAGCTCCAAAACAAATGCAGGTCTTGAGAGAGAAACCCTTGTACAAGTACAGTTGTCAATTAGATGGTGTATTACTCAGTTCATGAAATTACAATACGTCATAAGTCATCTTTCTCACTCTTAGTTCTTCTGTGTCATATTTTATGTGGCCCCCAAGCATTTTTAACCCTCTTGATCTTTAAATAGCCCTAATTTTCTGTAATTAATAAGATTTAATGTAACAGATAAGCAACTTATGACTCATACCTACTTGACTGTTTAATGCTAAAATGCAGAGTCTGATCATTCAACTCATTAATAAAGATGAAAATCAAGGGAGGATCTGTGTAAAGGCCCAGAAAAATGATGATTGTACATTATGCAGAGAAAAACAAAGGTTTTTAAAGAATAAACAAGACTTCACAGAAAGAAACACAAAATAATCACCTCCTCCTTTGCATTACTAAAATGTGAGGTGAAAATAAAATGCAAAACCGTGACATTTATAATGTACTTGAGGATCGGTGCACTCATCCCATCATACAAAATATAATATTCAGAGAAAAATTCAGGAAATTGATAAAAATTTCATTTTTATGGATACATGGTAGCTGCTTGCTAGAAAGATGTATAAATGCCTTTTTCAGATACCCAAAGGCAAGTGCAGATAAATTATGTCTTTTTTCTGGAACCTAACTGGCCTTTTATTTAGAGAACATATATTGTGGATACATTAAAGACAAAAGTTTTTGTGATGTGGTAATTTGTATGGGAACTGTTTGTTAGAAAACAAGAGTGTGTAAGGAAAAATAAACTCTACATATATGAAATGTGAAGCTAATTATCAAATTTAAAGCAAAATTTTCCAAAACTGTCATCACACAATTCTTTGCAAAAATATAGTTAAAATGTCAATTAAAACCTACTAATGTGAAAAAATAAAGAGTTAAATTAAAAATAGCTTTGTGAAACTTCCGCAAAAAGCAGAGAAGCTGTGGCAAAAAAGCTATTTGATGAATAGCATCAATGAAATATGAGGAATTTTATGAGGCCATGTATATGGTTTCTTGAACTCTGAGTGTGCTATGTGATAACATGGAAATAATACATTTTATTTTCATTAATATTTGTGGGGTTTTTTTCCTGTCTTTAGCAAACTTGTAAATTTACCAAAGAAAAGACTGTATATTTATGCCACCAGGATGTGAAATATAGGTTTGGATGGTCAGTTTCTGTGTTATAAATAATTGTTCTTTTCCGTAATATACCTAAATAAAAATGCATTGATTAAAAAACCCAATTCATCATTGACAGAGAGGGACTGATTCATCACTATATGATGCCATGATAATATATCATTTATAAATCTTCATAAACCACAGACTTTTCATATTCCCTGTGTCTTTAATATGTCAATGGTTTTGCAGCTTCTGCTATTGGAAGGTAATATTTTCAGGAAGTATACTTGAAGTGAGTTCATTTTACTGGAACTAAACCATCAAAAATCATATTGGCTTTCTCATGTACTTTGCTAGATGGTGATCAATTTTCTTATCTTTAGGCCTTTTTCAGTGGCTGGGTTTTCCATCACACACGATGACTAACTTTATATTAAAAATTTAAATTGTTTTCCATTTGCTTTCTTCTTTGCATGACAGCAACAGACTTGTTTGTCTCGCAGTGTCTAAACATAATCAGAACAAATGTTCCACAGCTATGATTTGTTCAGGATAAATATTCCCGAATTTGCAAATGCATAGGTTGGAAGGGACCTCAAGGATCACCTGGGTCAAGCTTTCTTGGCAAAATCATGGTCCAGGCAGGATGGGCCAGAGCCCTGCCCAGCTGAATCCTAAAAACGTTTAATGCTGGGGAATCCGTCCCTTGCCTGGGGAGATGATTCCAGTGGCTGATGGCTTTGGGGAAAGTGATTCCTCTTGTGCCCAGTCAGCGCCCCTGGGACCCCTCAGCCCTGGGCCTCTCATGGGCTCCATGCACAAAGGGAGCCTCCCCCTCCTCTGTTGTCACAGACACCTCCCATGGAAAATCCTTTCCTTAGGATTGTTCCTCCTGAGAAGCTGGAGGCCTCAGGAACAAAATGCAAACATTGATTATCTGCTGCTGTGGAATGCAACAGGTGCATCTGGGATTGGGCTCATGTGGTTGTTTCTAATTAATGGCCAATCACAGTCAGCTGGCTCGGACAGAGAGCCGAGCCACAAACCTTTGTTATCACTCCTTGCTATTCTATTCTTAGCCAGCCTTCTGATGAGATCCGTTCTTCTATTCTTTTAGTATAGTTTTAATGTAATATATATCAAAAAATAATAAATCAAGCCCCCTAAAACATGGAGTCAGATCCTCATCTCTCCCCTCACCCTTGCACCCCTGTGAACGCTGTCACACTCTGTGGCCACCCCTGAACCAGGGGAGCACGGGGTGAGGTGTCCCCTCATCCTCCTCCCTCAGGGCTGAGCAAACGCAGGTCTGTCAGCCTCATCCTCCTCAGGGCTGAGCAAGCCCAGGTCTGTCAGCCTCATCCTCCTCTCCTCAGGGCTGAGCAAACCCAGGTCTCTCAGCCTCATCCTCCTCTCCTCAGGGCTGAGCAAGCCCAGGTCTGTCAGCCTCATCCTCCTCTCCTCAGGGCTGAGCAAGCCCAGGTCTCTCAGCCTCATCCTCCTCTCCTCAGGGCTGAGCAAGCCCAGGTCTGTCAGCCTCATCCTCCTCTCCTCAGGGCTGAGCAAGCCCAGGTCTGTCAGCCTCATCTTCCTCCCTCAGGGCTGAGCAAGCCCAGGTCTCTCAGCCTCATCTCCTCTCCTCAGGGCTGAGCAAGCCCAGGTCTCTCAGCCTCATCTCCTCTCCTCAGGGCTGAGCAAGCCCAGGTCTGTCAGCCTCATCTTCCTCCCTCAGGGCTGAGCAAGCCCAGGTCTCTCAGCCTCATCTCCTCTCCTCAGGGCTGAGCAAGCCCAGGTCTCTCAGCCTCATCTCCTCTCCTCAGGGCTGAGCAAGCCCAGGTCTCTCAGCCTCATCTCCTCTCCTCAGGGCTGAGCAAGCCCAGGTCTCTCAGCCTTCCTTCCCCCCAGTCAGATTTCCCAGCCCTTGGATCCTCTTTGTGGCCCTTCCCTGCAGCCTCTCAGCCTGGCCAGCTCTGTGGGGCACAGCAGGGACCACACCCGGGCCCGGGGCTGCAGGAGGGACCCAACAAAAGCTGAGCAGAGTGGGGAGATTCATTTACCTCTGATTTACATGCCCTTGTTGATGCCTCCCAGCACCCTGTTGGCTTTCCCTGCTGCGGCAGAATCCTGGTCACTCACCAGTCTGGTTTCTCCTCAGGATTCCCAGGTCCCTTTCCACAGAGGTCCCTTTTCACAGAGCAGGGAAAAGGGTGGATCCCAGCCTGTGCTGCACAGGTTTTCCCAAATTGAGGGCCTTACACTTGTGCTTATGGACCTCCTGAGTGTTTTTTCCCCCCTCTTTTCCACCCTGTCCAGATCTTCCTGCTGGATAATCTCTTCCTTCCAAAGTGTCTGCTTCCCCACATAATTTGGAATTATTAGCAAAATTCATCAGGGTATGCTTCATGCCATCATCCAGATCACTTAAGAAGATCATAAACAATGTTGGGTCTAATTTGGAGGCGTGGGGGACCCCATTTGGGACAGTCTGCCAGTTTGGAAAGGATCTATTTATCATGAGCCCCACCATGTGTCACCTGTCAGCCAGTCCCCCATCCACCACAAAGACCTCTTGCCTAGAAAATATTGAATAATTTATTTTGTCAGAAGGCTGTAAAAATGTATTGAAAACCTTAGAGGAATCCAGTTGCATTGTTGCCTGGGAAATATAAAATATCTTCCCATTAGAGTGAATATAAAACCAAACTTTTTCTTGAAAGCTTTCAGGCACACAATACGGCAAAAAGTCACACGTAATACAGTAATTATACAATTTTTATGTGGTTAGTAAAGTAGTGTATCTATCATCTATTATCCAATTAAAAGTTTAGTATTTAGGTAACAATTTCTGGGGTCCTGCCCCGTTGGAAGCAGTCCAGAGGTTTCTTTTGTCCCACTTTTGTTATGTCTGGTCCAGATTCTGGTCAGAAAAAAAGAACTTCCCTGTAGCTGTTTCTCTTCTTGGAATAAGACTAAACAATATTTTAGGAGTATTTTTAAAAGGTCAGCTTAGTCCTCCTAAATGTAGGGAATAGAGATAGGAAATGTGCTAGAAGCTACAGCCATGCTTCAGCAACCTACAAATATGTGAAAATTTTTAAAAAGATAAAAATCTAAGGCATCAAGATAATGGTCACTGCTCACATCAGCCAAGCAGAGAGCTCTGTCATAAAGAGTGGTCAGGTTTGTCAAGTAGAATTTGTTGTTGGTGGATTAATGTGGCCTTATCCCAGTCATGCGCTTCCTCCGACTTCTGATAACCCTCAGGAGGATCCAATTCCAGAACCTCCCCAGGGACTGAGCAAAAACTGATGGGCTTAACATTGAGTGGATCCTTTATCTGAGGCCTCGTAGATTGGTGTTCCAGTGGTCTTCTTCCAGAACTGTGGGATGTCCCCCAACCTCCATGGCTGCAGAAAAAAAAAGCAAAGAGAGAAAATCTTCTGAGTCATGTGAGCCAGCATTCCTGACATCACTTGTGGGTTACAGCATGGTTTGCGTTGGAATGAGCTTAAAAATCATCTTGTTTCACCCCCTGCCTCTGGGCACCTTCGACAAGAACAAGTTTCTCCAAGCTCCTTCCAACCTGGCGTTGAACCTTCAGGGATGGGACATCAGGGTCCATCAATTTTTGACCCACCAATTTTTTGACCCCCCCAATTTTTAGGGGTCAAGCTTCAACTGATCTCCATGACTTTTCTACAGTGTAGATAATTTTTTCCCTTTCTTCTTTAAAAATCCAGGCCAGCAGAGTCTAGAAGGTTCTTCATTAGCTAAAAGTGTTGAAATTAGAGCATTCATGTCATATGGAGAAGTAATTGGAGTAGTCAGTGTGTTCTGTTTCAAGAAAAAAAAAACAGAAAATACCATCCAACAGAAACAGAAAAAAAAAAAAAAAAAAAAAAACAACAAGAGTCCAAAGGGAGAGAGTGTAAATGGTGAAAACTGGTAGAGCAAGAGCAAAAGTATCGGATCAGTAAACTAACTGTTGGAAAAAGGTGTTTTGACACAGAAATATTCTGAGAGCTCAATGTGAAGGAAAAAAAATGTGTATTTTCAGAAAATATGTACCTACACTTTGGGAAAGGCAGTGAGTGATGAATGCAATCGTGATTTTCAGTGAGAGAATTTGGGTTGAAACACATTTCAAATCCTTACATTAATTATTTTGCTGCTTGTGCATTTGCATAAACATGATTAGGAGAACTTAGAACTCTGTTGGGTGTAAATTAGACATATTGGAATTATGCTGATTTTCAGATATACCCCATCACCCAGAAAAATTATAATGAGTGTTTGTGATTAAAGGAAGTTTGAAGAGTTCTTGCTCATTTAGGATATTAGGATGGGCTGGGGGTGCTAATGAAGTGCAAAATTAAATTCTAACAGTTATGTAAATACGGGCACAAATAAAACTAAAAATATTGTTGGACTTCCAGGGACAAGGTAAAACTATTTTGAAACTATCAAAAGATAGTAAAATGAAATATTTTTTTAGGGTTTTTTAGGTTTGTATTGTGCTGGGGCTGTATCTTGTCTTGATGTGGTTTCAAATAATTCTACAAAAAACCAAAACAACTTCTGAGCTTAATGTAAATGATAACCTAACAGACAAGTGAACTTATGAATGTGGCAGAAATTTGCTGGACCATTAATATAGTCAGACATCTTCATCATCAAAGGTAGGAAAAATTACTACTTGGTGATGAGTACTTAGAAATTTATATTAAATGAGAGAGAATTGATGATTTTAGTGAGACAGAGTCACTAAATTTTGCTCCAGTAATCATGATGAAGAACAGCTAACTTTTCTTGATTACACATGACATTTTGCACAAAACAAAAAATGTTTAATATTTCGTCTTCTCCTGAAATGAGCAGAGATGCATTTCTAGAAGTAAAAAATCTCGAAAATACAGTTTAAAATATGTAAATATTTTTGGTAATATCATGTGCATGATACTTCAATGTTTATCTCCATTTGCATTTCAATAGATTGCAAACACTTTTAATAAAGGGAAAGATTTTAAGGGGCTAGAGAAAGAGATAGAGCAGAAATAGATATATACAGCTTAAACTCTATCAAGCAGTGATGTTAGATTGAAAAAAAGACTACTGAGGGAAATAATAAGGTTATCTTAAAACCACCAAAGCAAGGTAATGTAAAATTAATAGATAAATTGATTTATTTTGTTACTTTAAATCCATAAGGCCATTTTTTTTGTATTGCTTTCATGTTTAGTTTTTTATACTAACAAGGTGAAAAGAATAGAAGTATTCACTTTAGCTAAATGTGTTTAGTTTTACTTCAGATTTTTGGAGGAAGAGAACAATCAAATAAAATCTTGGAACCCCTTATGCAATGAGTCCCTTATGCTTTTTGTTATTCATTGAACTGTAGCAGTAATAGAAGAGCTAAATAATTTTAACCAGTTGTTCCAAACCCCTAAATTTTCAGTTGTGAGTCTCACTGGCATTTTCAAACCTCAGATTTGGTCATTCAAGTCAGAAGAAACACTATGTAAGTACATTTTTTGTGTGTTGCTAGTATTAAAAAATAAAGAATTTTCAAATTAGTTTTGGTGCCCTCTCTAAGAGTTGGATGTTGCCTCCTCCTTGCCTTTGTAGTTCTTGTTTCTTTGTGTTTTAAGCAATAACTGAGATGGATTTAAATTCCTTCAAGTATTTAAAAGATGCTTTTGTGAAAAACCTAATTTCTTGCCAAATCTCTGCTGCCACCCTCTTTTACTGCCTTTGTAAACTCTGTAAAAACTGTAGTTGCACACAAATATTTGAATTGCCCTGCGAAGCTCTTTAGAAATGTGGCTGAACTTTGTTTAACTTTAAAAACTTTTGACATCTCCACATCTTGGGTGATTCCATTAGTGACCATGCCTCCTTACCTAGAACCTCACTTGTGCATTGGTTTAATTCTAATCAGACATCAATGCCCAGCTGCAGATTTTCTGTGGATTTCCTGATTAATTTCAATATTTATTTTGTATTTCCCCAAATTTCCTTCTTTTTTTTTTTTTTTTTTTTTTTCCTTTCTTTTTTCCATAACCACTTCTGCTCCCAGTGATGGTGCAAACATTCCAGACTGCTGCAGGAATGATGAATGGTGTTGATGCCTTAGGGTGGTACCTCTGTAAATTAGCTGCCAAAAGCTAAAATCTTCAGTTTCAGTTTTTGATGCTGTTTTGCAGCACTGGCTTTTCATTCACCACTGAGTTGGCTTCGCTTGCTTTGTGATTTAATTATTCCTCACAGGGTAATGGAAATTTAGAAATGCAAAAGGAAGACAAATGCAGTTTTGCAGCTGAAGCTCTACAAGAACACAATGGCTAGAGAATAATGCAGGGATTTCTGAGCTGCAGAAAACATTTTAAAAGCTTTTAGAATGTGCAATGTGCACTCTGTAGGAACAACTTCTTGCCTAGAGGATTCAAGTACTTCTATATTTTAAGATTTAGAGCTCTTTAAGCCATAAAATCCTTCTTATCCCTTCTCATCTGTTTAGAAGGGTCAGTGTCAGATAACCAGGGGAGAAGGGAAGAAGAAATTATTTTTACCAAATTGAGAACTGCTGGAACAGAAGATTTGTCTTCACATTAGCAGGACTTGGCACACCTTTCCCTGTGATTTTTTTTTTTTTTTTAATTTTTATTTTTTTATTTCTTTGCTTCCAAGTCTACAAGAACGTGACACTTCCTGGAGCTAAGGCCAGCAGAAATTTGTGCATATTTTCTCTCTCAGAGACAGGGAGGAAACAAAAAAAGAAAACCAAACTGATGTGGTTCTAAACTTGTTTATCTGTTTATTCTTCCATAAGTTTTAAAGATAAATTTATGATGTGCTGCCAACTTGTTCTTGCTTGGTTTCAAGGCAGAATACAGAAGGATTTTTCAAAGATTTTGTTTGTTTTTTTTTAATGTGCCCTGAATGTCCAGTCACTTGCTTTCCACCTTTTGGGCCTGAATTTCTTCATTTGTGGCTCATTCTGTGTGTCTGAGACAATTTTTCATTTCCCAGCCACCAATGATCACTCTTTCTGCAGTCCTCCTAAAACCCCTACTCTCCTGCAATAAAATCTATGTATTGTACTCTTTAATTATTTGTCCTTATCATTTAGTTATATGTACAGGAAATACACAGAGCTCCGTCATTCAGGGCATAATGTCATGTGTGGCACTGTTGACATATTAAATACTGAAATAAATATTTTGAAATAAAACCAGTTAGAAATGTTCACATTTCAGTTTAATTTCACATAATAACTTTTCCCTATGCAGTTGTTTGGTTTTTTGTTTTTTTTTTTTTTCCTTTTTTTTTAATGTTCAGCTGTTTTATTTCTGCTTTTGAAGTTTTGGACTGATGTAAAATATATTTGGATAGATTCAGGCAGCAAATAAGAATGCAATTTAAGTCAATTTGCTCTGAAAGATATGGCTTTCTTTCTATTTAAATGCCTTGAAGAAATATACTGAGCTATTTTTTAAAAATCTAATCTTTTTTATCACCAAATTTCTCCAAGCAAAATTAGAATTTTCCATGGGGAAAGGAAATGCTTTCATTTGAAACACTCATGTTCAAGTTGATTGGTTTTGTTTTGAACTCACTGTTGAAAGTGAGGTAATTAAACGCTTCAGTTTCATTGTTTTGGGGGCTTTTTGCTCTTAATTGTTCAATGTCAAGTAATATTTACTCTAAATCAGGATTATGTAGAGATAAAAAAACTTTCTTTTTACTGGAGAGAAACTCAATCATTTAGTTAACAGTATTAGTTCCTTTATGAAAACAAATCTTATCCATTGTAGGAAATTTATCTTTCAGGTAAGTGGGGCAGATAAAAATCTCTGGCTGACAGAAGAAAACACCACTGAGAAGGAAAACACTGCTAATTACAGGTGCAGGTTAAGTAAATCCACCATTATTTTTCCATCAAATAAAAATTACAGCATTATGAAGGATTCACAGCTCATTAGCCCACAGCCGTTTAACTCAGGTGACTCTGGCCTCAAAAATATCTTTAATTGTCTCAGAACCCTGAGGCAGCACTCGAGCCCTGTGAGCAGGCAGCTGTGGATGTGCTTTTCCAGGAAACATTTCAGAAAGTCTCTCTTTCTTCTATTTTTTACTCCCTCTGCATAAATACTACCGGTTGCATGAATATTTGAGCAGAAAAAAGTCCCAACCGAACCACAGCAACACCCCAACATGAAACATCAGTGAACCTATTTGTGCATTTATGAATTAAATGTATCTTTTGCAGCAGGCATAAATGTGAAGAAAAATTCACTATGGACTACCCTGAAGGAATGTGTGAGTGGCATAAGTGTAAAGAAATCAGTGAGAGAGATAATAGGGATGAAATTTAAAATTTTTTTTTCCAGTTTTTTACACTGCTGTTAGGAAAAGGAAATACGAGATGGCATGAAAATAAGCATGTATATTTGCAATGTATCGACAAGCATGCCAGGCTAATGCATGGAGATTCAATACCTCAAGTATTAAATAAAAGTGAAAACAGCAAAGCACTTTTCTGAGTGAAAAAATACATTGCTCCACAAAATTATCTTCTGCTTAATTTGGAAAGCTAGCAGGTGGAAACAGCAACAACATCCACAACAGAAATTAAGATCACCCAAAATAATGTCAAAACATTTAAGATGTTTTGTCTTGAATGTCTTACCTTGATTTTTTGATTTCTTACATAGCTATTTAACATATAAAAATAATATTAGTGAGAAAGACTAGATATTGACAATAATGTAGAGTCAGTTTGTTATATAGTTATTTGGTTAGTATTTGTTTTCTCACAGAAACAGTAGTGATCAATGCTGATATACAAAAATCTAAAATATGCTATGTTCCTTATAAAAAGATCACATTGAAATGGGTGCTGTGGTTGAGCCTGTTATTCTCTTTCAAATTATATATTTTCATTATATAATTTAGAATAGCTCAAGTTGTTATCAAACAACTCATTGTATGTTGCTTGAATGGTATTATTTGAATTTCCTGTGTCTGACCTTTCTCTGTCCTTTAGATTCTGCTGATTCCTCTTACATACAAATTTGTCAACATCATTTGCAACTCACATTTCTTATTTCAGTGCCATTATTCTCTACCAAAAAGTAACGAAAGTTTCATTTTCATTTACAAGTGTAAAAGAACTTTTAGGAAAAAATGCCATATGTCAGTTTTGTTTCTCCTGTAGAAGGTGTAGAAGTCAAGTGAGCATTTTTATTTCCATTGGAAAAGATCTCGAGGTGGTGGCTTTCCAAATCATTGATCTAAGCCATTACTGAAACTCCAGCTTTTATTAGTTTTTGCCCATAATTTTCTTTTACGATGCCATTGACTTCACTAAGAAATTTTACTGGAGATTGAAGTCCTTAATAGCAATATCTGAGTAAATCTGTTATTAGGAAATAATGAGTTCAAATGGGTTATAAAAATTTCAGGAAACTTGTGAGATTTTATATTGAAGAGGTCAGAGACAGCAAAAAAATCCTAAATTGTAGGCATGGGAGGATAGAGAAGTTTGGACTGAAAAAAACCCCTGGAGATCCTGCAATTTAACTTTAAGATTTCCCTACAGAATAAAGTCCAGAGATTCTCTACACAAAATGTTCCAAAGTTGACATCCCCTCATGATGAAGGATTTTCCCCCAACTGCTTTCAATATTTATTTCTCTACAGGTGCTGTGGTGAAAGAGAATGATCTACAAGAGTAAAAATGTGTTTGATGCGATGCAGAAGGGGTTTGGCTATTTTTCTCTTTTTAATTTTTTCGACCACGACACCAGAAGTCATTGAAAAGATGAAACATGGGTTTTACCTGTAGACTAATGCAATTAATTTCCAGAATCAGGGAACCCCAGAGACTTCAGCCTCAGGGAAAAAGGATTTTATTTTTGTGATATTGAGGAGCAATTTCATTCACATGAAGTATGTGTCTTGCTCTGAGTGATCAAGACTGTGCTAGATTATATCAGGTCTCTTGCTGGTTTTAGACAAATTTAGTGAATTTTTTTTTTAAGAAACAGAGAAGATTATCACAGGACAGTATTTAATGTTCAATCCATGTTTTTGGGGCCAGAATCTACTTATTTTTTCTGCATATATAGAGCTTTTTAGCACTTTAGTTAATCATAAACATCTGTGGTATTAATCAGTAGTATCCATTTAACTTGTGCTCTTCCATGGTTAGGTTAAATAAATTTTATGGCTTTCATGAAATAGGAGAAAATAATCAAACCTTAAATATTTTTACAACTAATATACACATAGTCATTAGAGATCTAATTATGATCAGGTCACCACAGCTGCTGTAGCAGGGAATAAGTCTGAAATTTAGTCAAGATCTTTCATATTAATAGACATTAAACCATTTAGAAGGTTTTTCCTGCCTTTCCTTTTTCCTGTCTTTAATACTGAAAATTTTGCTTTTCAATATTAGCATGAGGAGGGGCAGAAGACAGTCACAAAATTTTGTCTGATAAGTCTATGAAAACTACATAAAAAAACCAGTTTTTTATATAGTCTTTATGCATCTACTACAACATCCAATGAAAGAACCACTTTGGTTTTTTTTTCTGTGCAAATTCCAGTTTTTTGCTCCTTTGGCTTTCTTTGATGGTTGATAATATTGACTCCTTATAAAAGGTGTCTTGTCAACTTCAGACATTCGAAATTTTCTTCAGGAAGGTGGATTTGCTGCTATATGAATATTTTAGCAATAAACCAGTGTTGTGGTTTCTTTGGCTTTTCTGACTCAAAATGTAAAAGCCTTTAAAATTAAATTTTTTGTTAGTTAACTAATTTTTTTTTTAACTGTAAAACTATTTAGCAGAAACAAAACATTTTAGAATGAGTTAGAATGAGCTTGAAGCTCAGTTATATTCTCAGCAACCAGGTAGTGAGAAACCACGTGAGAAATGTTTGAGACTTTTAAATGGGAAGCTGCATACAGAAAATAAAATAAACAGTATTCCTGCTCCTTGCACTGGAAAACTTAAGGAGGGTAGTGAAAGAACTGACTCTGTTTTATCAGAGAAGGGCTTTTTTTGAAGTTGTGGTTTTGATGTTACTCTCAACCTACATTTCTTTCTCTTCAAGCTCTACGGATGCAATAAAAGAGAACTAATAAAAGAAAACCTTCAGTTTAAGGAGTTGCTCACAAAATAAAAGAGAGGTAGTATCCTAACTCCAACATGTACCTCAGTGATTTCAGAAATACAGCTTGTGTTTTGCTTTAACTAGTTCAATTTATATTTTCTTGAATTTTTTTGCTTTCAATTTTATTGCAGACTGATTTCACTCTGCTTTTTATTTTTTCTTTGCAATACAAGGATAAAACCAATTTTAAAAACTAAAACTAGAGGAAAACATATAAATTGAAAGCCTGAATTTCAAAATGCATTGCATGCCTGTTTTTCTCTCCCATCTTTACTCTGAGATTCTTGGTACAGAAAAGAGGCTGGGCTCTGCTCAAGATGAAGTTGATTTGATTTTTTTTATTGGCTGATTTATATTTTGTACTTACAGAGAAAATGATATGCTTTTGGAAAAGGATTTTTATTAATTTAACCATATGAAAATTAGAGCTCATCATAAGAAAAAAAAAAATCCTTTCTTTTTCAATGGATGTGTGTATAAGCAGAATTCCCTGCCCCGCTCCTCCCTTTCTTTTTGTTATCTTTTCCCTCTCCCAATTTACTCCTGACTAGCAATTACTCTGTCTCATATGTTTTATTATACCACATATTTTCACTAGCCATCAGGTCAGTGTGGAGGGGTGCAGCAGCGTGTTTTGTCCGCACAATTGTAGTGGGAAATTCAGCCTGGAAAAAGTTATTTCAATTTCCTGTCTATCCCCTTTATCCATCATCCTCATCCTCAGCTGGAAAAGAACCCAACTGACTCAGCTGAGCATTGCTGGGTTCTGATTGACTTTAATTCCTTGTGGCCCATTTAATATGAAGTGTTCCATAACTTCAGCGTGTCAGGAACATAGAAAAAACAGGGTTTTTTCCCCTTTTTGATGTACATATAGCTAAATTGCTCTAAAACCTTCCAAGTCTGAAGAATTAAAAATAGATTATATCTTGTTTCGATTAATTTAAATCTTTAATTGGGAAGTGAGGCATTCCATACATACATTCATAATTCTACAGCATTACTGAGGAGTGATGCGTTGGCTAAAAATCTTTTGGGCTGTTCATGTGGAAATTGCACTCTACATAATGTCTCTGTCAAAATTTATAAGTTTATCTTGTAGGAAATGAGAGAGACGCGCTTCATTTACTGACTTTGATTTCACTTGCTATTTATAGAAAAAAAGCAAACATATTTTCTGTAATTCTTATCATCAATATTGTCACGCCTATATTTTCCTTTCAAAATTCTGTTTTTAAATTCTCTTTTAAAATTCTGCACTGATTTCAGTGCAGCAGAAAGTTACCTGCCAAACCTCTTATTGTGGTTGTGGGTAAAATGATGGCATGCAGTTTTCTATTTTATTATTAAACTGTTTTCTTGCACAGCTTAATAGTAGGTAATGAGACTTTTGATTTGTGTGGAAACTCCATTTCAATTAAATAATTAGTAAACCTTAAAAAAAAGGAAAAACAAAGAGTGAAAGGTTATGAAAAGGTTAGTTCACATTTTTTCATTTATTCCTTTTCAGAATAACCTTTTGGGCATCTCATGCTATTTCAGTCCAAGGATTCTGGTCAAAATTCAAAACACTTTGGGGCTGTTAAGATACCCTTTGCACTTTAAGTGGTCATTCTATTTGTGCTGTATGAATATTTATTCATTTCCATTTGCTCTATGCAGTTTGGGAGCAGCTGATATCTGGGAAGAAAGCACTTGGTACTCCCTAAGTTAAAGCGAGTGAGATGCTGGCATTTCGTTGCAGCTGGAAATGAACTGGAAATAAACATTGAACAGCTCCAAGCCATCAGGTCCCGCTGCTCTGAGCTGCTGCTGAAGGACCATTACAGGCTATAAATATACATTCAGCATCCTCAGCAAACACAGGCCTGAGCAGGAAATTTGGCTTCAGTTTCAGCATCCAGGAAAGGGCGAAGCTGTTCTCTAAAATATCCTTGTGTGAGGCGGGTGCTGGGGGTTTGGGTTACGGAAATTAAAAAAAAAAAAACAAAAAAAACAAAAACATTCTTTAGACTGTCCTCTTTCAGAAAGTCAGCCAATGCTCTGCCTTTGCAGCTCGTGGCTTTAAAAGGCACAAGTTAATGTTGCAGCAGCCGTCCCTGCGAGGCTGATGCAGCCCATTAAAATTGGGGGCACTTGGTCACTTTGTAGAATTACTTCAGAAATAAGCTGTGGCTTCTGAGAAGCCTCTCTGAGGAATTGAATGCAAAGTGAAGTTCTTTAAATGGTCTTAGGTAGAGTGTGTGTGTGTGTGTGTGTGAGGGGCAGGGAAATGATATCTTTTCATTTTGCTTTGTTTTTGGTTTTTGTTTTCACCCGGAAGATGCTAGGAACATTATTATAGTTCTTAGAGTTTCGGGTGATGAGTTCAACGTTTAGTGTGTTTGAAATGTGCTTTCCAAATAAAAGAGGTTATGTTCCCTTTTCTTTGTGATTCTTTGCTCGTGAATTTTTGCTTTTTTATATTAACAGAGTAAGCTGCAGTGGTATGACCTGCTGCAGATGATGATTTATTTCAAAGGTTCTATCTCTTTCAATAGGAGCAAAAAGTAATGGAAAAGATATCCTTATTATCTTATATTAGAACTTCTGGTCTTGTTTTAATTTCATGCACTTACTGTACATAATTTGAAGTAAAAACAATTGAAATCATCCACGATCTCTCCCTATGGTCTATATCGAGCTTTGTTGCTTTGAAGAAGATGGGGATCTGGTCTTCAGAATACCACAATATCTCTAATGAAATATATGCAGTTAGTTAAATTTTTATATATGGTTTATTTATGGTTTTATTGTTATTTTCTCTCTCTTCATTATGAAAATTCTGAAGTATAGCCGTTTGTCATAAAATAGTAGAAATTATTGGGCTGTTAGACAAAAGTGTGGAACAGACCAAAACCATCAAGGAAACAAAAAGTAATGGAATAATTAAAAATAAAAAAGCCAAAGATTAAAGAACAAGAAAAGTCACATTATATATAGGTCTAGTACATTGCTCATAATGAATACCATTCAGCACATCAAAAACCCTTTTGTACTTCTGGGTTTCTTTTCCTGCAGTCATTTATTTTAACATATATATATACATATATTTATCTCAGATGTGAAGATAAATAGTTGCAAAGTGCCAGAACAATGACAGCAGATTAGAAAGTCCTGATTTTCAGCATATTGGCACATCAGGACTGCAGCCTTACACACCTTTTAATTTCTTCCCACAGCTGGGCTTCAAGCTTTATTTTTCTGATTTTACATTCATCCAGTGGGAGTATTTAGAAGTCAACAATTTAACTTATGATTGCTTTGAACTGCTGGAAATGAATTGTTGAAGATTATATAAAAAAGAGTTTGAAAGTCATTTTTGTTTTGACCCTCAGATATTAAAAACGCCCATGGTCCCTTAGGAACTTGTTTGCCTCTAAGAGCTGAGACAAAAAACTTTAACTTTGGCGAACCTTCTTGGGTGACTTGTGTGCTTCTCAGACTTGGTGGTAGTCATAGGTCATTTTACTGAAATTATTCAATATAATTAATGATGACTCAGATATATTCTGCCTCAGCTTTGGCTGGGCCAGGGCAGGCTCAGGGTGGACAGCAGCAGGAATTTCCCCATGGAAAGGGGGCTCAGTCCTTGGCAGGAGCTGCCCAGGGGGGTTTGGAGTGCCCATCCCTGCAGGCGGCACTCAGGGCTCTGGGCTGGGGACAAGATGGTGCTGGGTCAAACATTAGACTGGATGTGCCAGATGGGGACCATCTGATGGTTTTTATCACCGGGCAGGGTCTCTGTACAAATCACAAACAGAGATGGGGCTGCTGAGGAACTGCCTCGAGCTGTTTGATTTTCCAGCATCACTCTCATTACATGGGTGTGACAATGGGAAGATGCCAGCAGCTCACATCCCAGGCAGCAGACACAGAACTCAATGTCACAACTCACTTTATGAGTTTTGTGACCAATCACACAAAGCAAAAGCACACTGACAGTATTTATATCTGTACAGTGTATATTCTATATTGACAGTACTTCTGTCCAACCACTACGAGCACAGGTACCTTTGGTTAAACAGTGCTGGCTTATTTCAAATGCAATACCTGCTTGTGAGCCTTCAAACACAATGCACAGTGCTCCATTATTAAGCTTCAACCTTCCTAATATCTTGCTAGATAAACTTTTCTGCAGCTTAGGGAGCTATTCAGACAAGCGTTAATACACAGATCATTGTTCTATTTGTCCTTGCTTTTCTACAGTTTAAATAATTTTTCTGCTGACCTATCTCATGGCTGCTGCTTGGCTCCCATCACAGTTCTGCTGTCTCTGGGGCCTGCCTTTTGCAGCTTTCCCAAAAGCCTCTGATTTTGTGGATTCCCACAGTTTCCAACATCAATAATTATGTCATTCTGTTATCTATGAGGTTTGCAAAATGTTTAACATTTGGGGTTTAGAAAATCCAGGGATCTTTGTAGTGTTCGCATACAAGGGAATTTACTCTGGAAATCTGCCTGAAAAGGAAGAAGAAGAAGAAGAAAATTAACAAGAACAAAAAGAAGAATAAGAAGAAAAACAAGAACAGGAAGAAGAAGAACAACAACAAGATGAAGAACAACAACAACAACAAGATGAAGAAGATGAAGAAGAAGAAGAAGAAGAAGAAGAAGAAGAGGAGGAGGAGGAAGAAGAACAACAAGAAGAACAAGACAAAGAAAAAGAAGAGCAAAATGAAGAAGAAGAAGAAGAAGAAGAAGAAGAAGAAGAAGAAGAAGAAGAAGAAGAAGAAGAAAAAGAAGAACAAGAACAAGAAAAACAAGAAGAAGAAGAAGAAGAAGGAGGACATAAACAAGAAGAAGCAGAACAAGAAGAAAAGAGCAAGAACAAGATACCAGAAGGAACTTTTGAATGGCAGATTTAAAGGAAAAATTCACCTCTCATAGATACCAGGGAATAAGGGTTGATATTCAAAATTCTAGTAATACACAAAAAACAGGTACTTTTTTCCTGCCAGAATGCCTGTTAGTAGATTCAGCTAAACCTACAAAATCTTGTTACCTGACAGAGTTTAGTAGTCAGAAAGAACAGCTGAGTAGATGCTGAGCTTTGTTTAACATATTCACAAGTTTATTACTTTGCTTCAAACTCAATGGCTTCATTCCATGCAGAACAGGCAGCTGGAATATTTGGCAAACAGACAAACATCAAGGTAGTCCCTATTCTCAAAAAAGTAACCTTTGACATTTTATGTGACGTTCTGTGTGTTCCTATAAATGTATTACCATTAATAGGAACATATTTGGGTGTTTATAAGCTGTAAGATGATAAAGCTGACAACAAAATTTTCTGAATGTTGTTTATTTCGGAAATGTTTAGGGAGCTGTCTGGGACATGTGAGGTCAGGTAAATACCTGGAGTTTCTGGCCAGGGAAATTGAGGTAGAAGCTCAGAGGATGGTTACTGAGGCCACAGTGTCCATGAGATGTGGGACAAAGCATTATTTTCTGGTAGTCATGAGCCTTTTCAGCACTCATTTTTTTACCAGACAGAGGTTTCTGGCCTTTAGGTGAAAAGCAGGGGCTACTCACCTTGTCTGAGTGTTAGCCACATGCTTCCTCATTTTTTTCCTTCAATGACTATTCACAAGGTCTCCCACAGGATTTATTACTATTATTATTATTATTATTATTATTATTATTATTATTATGTGACTTGTTCAAAGAGATAGGATTTTTTTTGGTGGCGTCACCCTTTCAGCTCACTAAAAGGAAAGATTTTGCATTCTTAACTACAATGCAAGTATTTTTCGTGAAAACTTACAAATTAGAATGAGTGAATCCTATAAAAATAATAAATTTTGACTCACTTATTCAGCATGTTTGCAAAGCACTTGGTGCACTTTTAAGAACATTTCAGGAATGAGTTTTCTTCTTTGCACTGGATGACTGGAGAGAACTTCCTTACTGGAATTTTGTATTTTATATAAAAGCATGTACTCATAATTTCTTTCCCCTAAATTCCTATTGATTCAAAGGTCTAAGGCCCTGTGATTTCCATAATGCACTCCTAAATTAATAAACTCTCTGCAGTATCTCAATGGTTCTCTCCCCACCTGGCTGAACATAACCCAGAATTAATAAAAATAAATTGGGAATGAGCAATTCCCTTTCCAATCAGTTTATAAGGGACAGTGCCAAAGGGAATGTTTCTGATCTTGAAAAAGCTTAAAAATTTATGCTGGTCAACATATTTTGATGTTTTTTACAAAAGCAACTTAAAATTTTGGTTATTTAACCCAAATTTAAATGTAAGTAAGACACGATTTTTATTGCTTGGTCAGAGGAGAAGCCTTCACCTGCAAGAATCAGGAGAAAAGCAGAAAAAACTGGAGGCAGGTAGCTTGGGTAAACAGACAAGCAATTTAAAAATGTTCTTTCTCCTGTTTTAGCTGGTAGACTTTGAAATTCTTCTCTGATCATGAGAGAAGAAGAAAAAGAAGAAAAGAAAAAGAAGAACAAGAACAAAAACCAGAAGAACATTAAACCAGATGGATGGAGAAGCAGTTGGAATCAACAGGGTCTCTTCTGCAGTAATATTTTAAATGCTATTCACTACATTTATATATATATCTAGCTCCATCCTTGAAAGTAACTCACAATTTATGGGAAGTCAAAATGCATCCTAAGGAATCGCAGAGACGTTGTAAAAAGAAATTCCATCCCTCTGACAGGGGGTTGACATATAATGACAAACACATCAAGACAATTGACAATAAACATGTCAAAACAAAGTTGTGTTTTGAAAATCACTGGAAAAAAAAGTATATAAAGAAGCCATTAGAGTTTTAAGATTTAGGAGGTGTAAAGAAGTTTTCCAAAGCTAGTGTGTTGACTTTGTGGCAAAATGCAGTTCCAGGTATTTATATGAGAGGTGCTTTATTTCAGGTGAATGTAAATGTGTACAGAATCATAGAAGTAGAAAAAAACTTTTATTTTTAGTTCTAGTTTTAACTTTAATGTCATCCTTTACAGGTTTTATCATCATTTCCCCTAAGCAGCTTTGACACTCAGAAAACAAGGAAATGGCGGCCAAAGTAACTTTTTGCAAAAAAAAAAAAAAAAAAAAAAAGAGATTTAGGAACTAATGAATTAACTGAAAGCCAACAGAATAAAACCTTTAGAGGATAAATTGAAAAAGAATGTGTCCCTTTAGGAACATTTGAATTATCCCAATGTTTATTCTCTATCTAGTTTCTTTCCTAGGTTTGGAGAAATGCATTTTTATTTATTTTTACCCGTTTTTTTTTTTTTTCAATGGTTTTTTCTGTGTTTCAACTGACATAAAGCTGCAGGGTAGTTGTTTGTTTAATCCTCTCTCTCTTTTTTTTTCACAGAGAGAAATTATAAAACCATCGAAAACTCCATTGCTATCTTGCAGTCTTACTGCCATTAATGGGAGCTTTACACTCAATTACCACCATCTTCACAGAAAGTTTAATCAACCGACATAATGTGGAAAAAAATAAATGTATTTAACAGCTAGATTGAGTGGAATCATAGCATTAAGCACAGTGAGATATCTCTGCATTGCCCTAGCATGAACTATATCCCAAATAATGAGAGGGGGGGAAAAATGA